>NC_142837.1:31896115-32205423 GCF_061612785.1 Hesperophylax consimilis
ACATTTTTATTTTTATAATAGTTTTTTTGGGCTAGTGAATGAATAGAGTAGGCTGAGAGCAATTATGTTGTCTATGTTCGCATCTTTTTTTAAATGGCCTTGAGTTTCCTCTACCTTGTCTACTGCTCTGCTCCGCACGGTAGGTACTGCTTGTATATCTGTGGTTAAGTACTGTATAATTCTGTTGGATACAAAAAGCCGGAAGATATCGATCTAGAGAGTGGTATATTTATGTTGACAACCCATTTCAGGCACTAACCATCTCTAGTTTTGGAACTTCAACCAACGTCATGAGGTAAGCGATAGATCTTTGGTCACGAGCCAGATATTTAAGGTGGAATGTAATTTTTTTTAATTCGAAATAATGAAAAATATTTTTACGCAATTCGATAAACATAAAGTTTTTAACAGGAAAAAATTATATATTTTTAAAATTTACATGGTCTTAACATTTATCAAATAAAATCAGAAAAATTACCTTTTTTGCGAACGTCCTTCCGCGGTCCGCATGTTTCACCAAATATTTTTAAATTGTTGAATATCCTCGAAAAATACTTTGAAGGAATTTCTTTAGAACCGAGTAAATAGATTAAAAATAAAAACAAGTGTAAGGTTTCTGTTTTATTATTTAGTTTATTTATATCTATCCATATGTCTAGTTTAATTAGTTGGCTAAATGCTCCACCGGTCGGTAAATCCGCCCGAAAGGCCCCCGCCCTTCATAGTTCGCCACCGCAAGTAGGCTACAAAAGTCTTGTAGTAAATTTTAATGTTCATACGACCACCTCCTCTCCCTTATTATCTTCGTGGTACGGAACAAAGGTCTATCGAGTCCGGAATAATAAACTGGCACAGGTCACGCTAGGGTTGGGGAATGAAAGCGCATTCACAGAATTCATTGCAATTTAAACGTCCTTTTGAGTGAATGCTCATAACTGCTCGACTACAATTGTTTTTGACCCCAAGTGTAGTATACGAAACCGGGGCGAGGTATTTTGGCGCCTGGGGCATTCAAACATTTTGTGCCACACCATCAGGAATCATTTAAATTGCTGTAGTATTTGCCTCATTTTTTTATTATAGATGATTGACGTAGTCATAGTGGTGTTCAATCAATATGTGTGCTCTAACAAACATCCCAGTGAAGAAAAATATATAAAAAAATACTATATATATACATACAGAGTTTTCCAATAAGAGGTGTTATTTTGAATGTCCCGCTATTTCGGTAGATGTTACTTTTGAAGCTGTCATTTTTTGACATTTGACAAGTAGAATCTACGCCATCAATAAAAATGGAACGATACACGCTTCAACAACGCATTGAAATTATTAAAATTCACTTGAGTGAATCAAATGCAAATCATCTTGAGTGATGAGGCCCATTTCCACCTCGGTGGCTTCGTCAACAAGCAAAATTGTCGCATTTGGGGCTCGGAAAACCCAAGAGTTATTGTTGAAAAGCCTCTCTATCCTCAACATGTGACTGTTAGGTGCGGTTTATGGTCCGGCGAAATCATCGGACCTTACTTTTTCGAAAATGAGGCTGGAGCAACAGTTACGGTGAATGGATTGCGCTATCGAGAGATGATTAAGTAATGATTTTTTATGGCCGGAATTGGATGGTATTGATCTGGACAACGTTTTCTTTCAACAAGACGGCGCTACGTGCCACACAAGCAACGAAACCATTGATCTTTTACGATTGAATGTCAAAATAACACCTCTTATTAGAAAACCCTGTATATGTAATTTTTTTTACAACTGCTTGGAAGTTAATTACCTATGTTAACCGTTACATCACCAACTATTTTAAGAACGGCGGCATAACTTCATAATGGTGACCGGATAAATCACCACAATGATAATTCATCACATCTTTAAAAAGTTATATAAAGTCATGGAAAGTTATGAAACCAAAACTTTATTAACTGTGCTAAGTAGGTTAGGTTAGGTTAAAAAAAATTGTTTCCATCGATTCTAATGACTTTATATCACTTTTTAAAAGTGTGTTGAATTGTCACTGTGCTGAGTTATCATGGAACACTTCATTATATATATATACTAGCCGTCTTACTAATTAAATACTTAGACGCCCGGTTAATGTTGTTTAGTAAAGCCGGCCTTGAGCCAGGTTTAGACCAGGCCAAGACAGTTTTAACCAAACAAACGCCATGGTAATAAAAAAATAAAACTTGATTTCGGCAAGTTTTTCACTGTTCTATCCTTAAGCGCCACGTGATATTTATACCACGTTTTTAGTAAGGCTGTTAAAATATACCAAGAATAATAATTACGTATTTCTAAAAATTTCTGAATGTTAAGTATACACAACTGAAATGTTCCTTGCCTCGAATTACGGAAAAGGAACAAAGCAAAAACAAGCGGCATTTCGCGCCATTTGCGGTTGCTTCGTTCCATTCCCGTAAGTTGAGGTTTAGCTCGGCAGTTCGGCTCGTGTTATATATGTGCATATACGTAGCATTACTGTTACGTATATGCACATAACCGAAAATTTACGTTTTTTTCATTTGCTGGTGTGCTCGGGAATGTTAAATAACTGATTGTCGATAAAACTTTGAGAACGATTTGCTTTGTGCTACGGGCCCTGAGCCCAAAGCCAAGTAGCTCGCTGCTTTGTCATACAACATAATTTACCACGTACCATCGTATCTACCAACTTATAATAATATAACTATAGAATATGTCGTTTCCGTTTTCACAAAGAGTACGTAAACTACCAGTTTCATCTAGAAACTCCGAGTTGCATTGCTATGGATTGCGATAGACAGATAAAACGTTTCGTTATCAATCGGAAGAATGACTGTGGACATGAACATTTAAGGCGATGCCATACGTAGTAATGCAAAATCAAGTGTTTTTGGTTTGAAAATTTGGTCGCCTAGAAATGTTTCAGATACTTCAATTAAATACTGCGAGTAGAATACATCTTGGCCTTTGAAATAATAGAGTATTTTTTAGACAAGTCTTTTTATAAGCCCAGAAAAAAATAATGTATAAGGCCTATGAAAACTGCTTTAAAGTTCAAAATCTCCTACTTACGAATCCATTTTAGGTTATAATTTTATTGTATAATGTGGCAAATTAAGTTATTTATAAAATGATCGAAAAAAAATTAAATATTTATGCCTAAACATCCACAAAATAAAATAAAAGGCACTTTTTGGCCATGTTTTTTTCTTGCATAAATCAAAACAGGCGGATGGTGTTAAGCGGGAATTTAAACCTTATCGCCATCTACGTAAAGGTTGTTATTGATAGCGGCTCAATTTAAAATATTACACGACATAGTGCATCGCCTTAAGCAGTGTGAAAAATGAACAACTCCAACATTCGTGTCCGTTACTGCTTTTATTGCAGTTTGATTAATAAATGTAGGTACCATAATGTAATATGTAAATAAAACAGCATAATCGTTTTGAAATAGAACGCTGAAACTAGAAACTACATGTTCTCACGGAGAAAAATTACTGATAAAAATCTCGTCTAATAGATATTGCTAATATATTCAGAATCTCTTCAAATTGTTCGTAATTCGGTCAAAACGGGGATCCGAGAACCTTAACAAATAAATTGACAGGTTTTCGGGAAAACTTTTAATAAAATGCCAATGTTTCTCGATGTCGGAAAACGTGTTCATAAAAATCCTAATGTTGCGTATACATTTGCGAGCCGAAACGCAAGCCGAGCTTCGAATTATGGGAAAGGAACGAACCAACAGCAAATGTTGCAGCTTCATCGGTTGCGGCGCCATAATATTTTCGAGATGCATGAACACGTGTTCCGATATTAATACGAATTTTCGAAAATTTTTATCAGGCTTGTAATCTCGTCTTTAACCGGATTACCAATAATTTGAAGAGATTCTTCGTAAATTAGTAATACTCATTTTTCTCCGTGTGGTCCTGGTTTATTTATTTAGTTTCTCTCGGACATCTTGACCCACTTAAATTTGTATATAATAACAGAACTTGAATAGGACTTTCACAGTACCTTTTAGAAATTTTATGAATTGTTCAAATTCTCCGAAACAACCCGTTCTTAGTGTTCGGATTTCGCTTAGGCTCTTTCAACCTTCCAATTGCATTATCTATAATCTATATAAACCAGGGGTGGGGAACCTTTTCGCCGTCGGGGGCTATTTGGATTATTATCGTAGGAACGCTCCAACCTTTTGCTGGCTGGGGGGGAGAGTGTTGGAATTCTTGATATATATTATCCGCAGCTGAATATAGATATGAATATGCAACTGGAATTTTAACACAAAATTCGGAAGAAAAAACTGCTTTTAACTTAATATTGAAACTTTGTGCGAGTTCGAGCTTTGCTTAAAACTACACTGAGCACATGAAAATGGTTTCTTCCGATCTGAGCACTTAGTCTATATCTTGGCTAATTTATAAATTATATTTCATAATTTCACGATTACGATATTTACGAACACAATAATGATTCTCTTCAAAATGCGTCAGCAGATGAATCACATAATCTTCAACTAGAATTTTATCAAAGGAACATTATAAAAGGAAAAGGATGAAAAAATATACATATACAACATATTATGCCATAATTTGAAAGGACAAAGACGAAAAAAAAAGTTGGAAATCCTCGGTTAGCACAAATAATTTAATATTATTTTTAAAAGAACACAAATAATTTGACGGCTTAATGTGGAAGGCTATTAGATAGCCTGGTACAAATAATATCTTTGCCCGAATGAAGATTTAGCGTGAATTGCCATACAGTTCAGAACAGAGTCAATTCTTGTAATACAAATTTGCTGCGTTTAATATTGGTAAATTTGTGTAGATTATCTAAATACCTAGATACAAAAAAACGAATTTTATTCCATGGTTACCTCTTGTATGAATTGCTATATTCACAAACACACGGAAAAAGTGCAATAGGCGAATTTTTTTTACGGTATTCCCAATTGGCGTAGTCATGTGCTATGGGTGAAGGGAATTAAGGCAATTACTCGTATTATGAAAATGAACAACTTCTAAACCTTTCTCCTTTAGAAGACCGTCGGAAAAAATCTGATCTCATTTGTTTCTTTAAAATTATCAACAATTTGATTGACTCGTCTACATTACTAGAACTCATCACATTCAATATACCTACTTGTAGACTCAGAAATAAAGAACTGCTCTTCCTCAATCAACACTCGACTAATTATGCTTATAATTCACCATTGTCCAGAATATGTAGAATGGTCAACTCACGTCATTGATTTTTTTGGTAGAAGTCAGAATGTTTTTTGTCGTTCACTATGCAATTGAGGATATTTTGTATCACTTTAGTTTTAGCAAGGTCTTGACTTGACTTGACACTTCTATTTCATTTCTATTTTCTTATATTTTCTCTGTTTGTCTCTGCTTTTATATACCATCCTTTACTCTTACATTGTACATTGTCCTAAATCTCGTGTCGCTTTGCTATATATTGGACGAAGTCCGTTAATTAATTAATAAATAATGAAGTGAAATATGAATTTTTACATTCACAAAGACGCGGAAAAAGCGCCGCTGACGGAAAATCAGATGAAGGACAATTTGTGACCAATTTGTGGTCAAGAATGGTTTCCTTCTTAAATGCGTCTGCAGATAAATCTATAGCCGTAATTTTATCTTTTAACGAGTACCCATTTTAATTAGCATTACACATTTAAATTCTTATTAGTAATTTAATAAGAAATTTAAATTATATCGAAGAAAGCAAACACTTTGTGATGTGACATTATATATTAAATGAAAAAATACACTTTGTAAAACACCACTTTTATTTTGAATTAATATTAACAGCCAACCAGGTTCCGCTTAGCTCAAGCTTCATCAGTTGATATAATAAGCCCTGACGAAGCTTGAGCTAAGCGAAACCTGGTTGGCTGTTAATATTAATTCAAAATAAAGGCGGTTTTTTACAAAGTGTATTTTTTCATTTAATAAATTTAAATTAAATGAAAAAGGGATGTTGGATTGTCGATTTATTCGTGTCTATACTGCTTCCTAGTAACGAATACATGAATACCTTTCAGCTATGTTATACTTTTCTCTGGGTTTTGTAATAATGTATCTGAAACACCGTGAAACAAAACACTTCTCGAGTTCTAAAAGTAATTTTTCATACTATTTTTTTGTTTGTAATCAGCAGGACGCACCGAACGTGCTCGCGGGCCGTAGGTTCCCCTCCCCTGATGTAAACCTTGAATAACTCAGCTTTCTTATTTCGTGCTGGCGCCCGATATCGTAGGGAGTTTACAGACATAGTAGGGAGTTAGGGAGAAACAACTGAGAAAGACATGGGCCTGCTATGAACGGAGGCCGCTGAAGTATCGCGGGACAGGGACGCCGTGAGACGCCTTGTCCATGCGATGGCTCCCCGACCCAAATAAGACAAGAGGAAGAAGTATGTATCTAAATATTGAATAGCTCTGTTCTGTTGTTTCGAGCTGGCGTCCGATATCAGAGGTAGTTCACAGTCAGATAGATCATTATAGAAATATATTATATATTTGTACAGCGGCCTTGTGGTGATTTTTCACAAAAAACGGCGCTATACAAATCATTCAAATAGTATTATTGTAGTTAGGAGAAACCACTCCAGAGGCTGTGCGAGGAGGGACTGGGCATTGGGCCTGCTATGGACGGAGGCCGTTGAAGTAATGCAGGATGGGTCCCCAAAACGAATACGATTTTGCGGAAAATGTATTATGTATGTTCATGAAAATATTAAATAGCTCTGGTCATCTTGCACGGTCGATCGATAAAACAGAATATCAATACGATATTGACTTAATCCGTCATCTTTGAGCACTTATATTTGCGAACACGGTCAGTATAATATGATTCCGACAGTTGGTAGACAGCTTTTAGCGTGGCCTCTAAAGTATGACAACTGTTAATATACACTTTTTTAATAACGTCGTTCGTTATGCGGAATAACTGGCTTTTTAATGAATGGAGGTGAACTAACGAAGCTCGTAGAATTGAAAGAAATCGTACACTTGATCCATACACTTAATTAATTCACTAAAGACGCCATCAATTATTGATTCCGTTCCAGCTTAGAGCAACACAATTTGTTCAAATATCAAATATGGCTAAAGATCTCATATTTATTTATTCAAAAAATAGTTTTGAACATAAACAAACATAATCCGCACATCTCACTAGGGCATTCCTGTGTCAAGATGTGCAGCTTAACAATTACTATCATTTAAAAAAATACATATAAGTAAACTTGACATAATAATAAAATTAGAGACCGGTAGCAAATATAAACAATTTTTTATTAACAAATATTCGGAAAATAAAACAAAATTATCTTCAAAAGAAACATTGGGCAGTACAGTATTTATAGTAAGTTGGCAACAATAATATTTTTCTGTAAACTAAAGTACAAGGTACCTGTGCTGGCTTATCAGACACAAGCATAGGGTAACCATACTAACAATTACAATATGGATACTATGAATAATAAATTATAAGAAAAAATAAGTAAATAATAACAGATAGGTAATAATGATAATAAATAGTAAGTAAGTAAATAAATTATGTAGATAATAATTCAAGTAAATAATAATAACATTAAGTAAATAATGATTACTCTCTTTTTAGCCACCGCCAATATATGGTAAAGTTATTTGTGATTTATTCGAATTTTTATTTTTTACGTAGCCGTCTGATATGTAGTAATGTCAAAACATAAACAGATCCGCCAGTGTTGCCATCGTATAACGATTTCCTATTTTTTCGTGTCAATATCGGTTCGGCTATCGACAACGCAACCGTGCTAGGGATATCGGTATAAAATCGTAGGAAGTTGAGCTTATCGATCGGATATTGTTAAGTTATCAATTTGATCGTGCTAGACCGCTAGCGTGCTAGCGTGCTAGGGTCCTAGGTTCAAGCCATAGATGCGACTGTATCATTGTTATCTTTATCTGGCGAGTGTCCTGGATTCAAGCCCTAGATGCGACCGTATGATTTGTATCTTTATCTGGCGAGGGTCCTGGGTTCAAGCCCTAGATGCGACCGTATCATTTTTATCTTTATCTGGCGAGGGTCCTGGGTTCAAGCCCTAGATGCGACCGTATCATTTTTATCTTTATCTGGCGAGGGTCCTGGGTTCAAGCGCTAGATGCGACCGTATGATTTTTATCTTTATCTGGCGAGGGTCCTGGGTTCAAGCCCTAGATGCGACCGTATCATTTTTATCTTTATCTGGCGAGGGTCCTGGGTTCAAGCCCTAGATGCGACCGTATCATTTTTATCTTTATCTGTCGAGGGTCCTGGGTTCAAGCCCTAGATGCGACCGTATCATTTTCTTATTTTTAAGAATCGCTAAAATTGTCTTAAATTCTTAAATTTTACCATTTGAGGTTTTACTCATTAAGTCATTCTACTTTATGTCAGGGTTAAATCTTCGCCACAGGAAAAAACTAAACCCTTTCACACACTTTTCCACGAATGATCATCTAGTCAATCCACATTATGCAAGTGCATTATATAAGCAAAATAAATACAAAACAATAAAAGAACAACACGTGTTGACGTGTTCGTGAGTTGTCACCAGAGATCAAATGGGAAAATAATTCACCGACTCCAGATATTTTCATATCAGAGGGTTCGGCTCGGTAGAACTCCTAACAGGGCCTATAAATCCTACTGATCCCTCAACATAAATATTCAAAAAATCTTTCGTTATCCTACATGTATTTAAAATGACTGATTTTTGCATTTTTATATGTAAATTTTTTGATAGATCTAATACGCGTAAATTTTTAATGAATGAGCTAGGTATTATGCCAGTAGCCGAAATATAATAATAATTTATTTAATTATTATGTTAATTTGAATGTACTATGTTGTATACTTGTTTTATGTAAAAGCTGGACCGGCGTAAAAGAATAAATAAAACAATGTCCATTTTCAAACGCAATAATTATTTCTAAACATTTTATCACATAAATCTATTTATATGTTTCTACAGGGCCGGCTCTACGTGGGCCCAATTGGAGCAGTCCGCTTCGGACGCCAAATTGCCAAGGCGCTGGTAATAACTGACCCCCAACAATCCTAACACTTTAGATTATTTTTCATAAAAACGCCGATAGACAAAAATACAAATCATCCGAATATTTTTGGTTAGGGTTTCACCTACCTAGACGTCTACTGGTTTTGACAGAGTTGTAAAGGTTTTTTACGCGCGCCAGTCGCTGATTGGCTCAGAACCGGCCCTGTGTATCTACACCTATCTATACTTAGCTGCCCCCTTTCTATGTGAGCATCGAACCCAAAACCTTCGGACTCAAAATCAACAACTACGCTACGAAGGTCATCATTTAAATCAAATTAATATTATTTTATTTGCTTATAAATTCGCTCTGATTTCAGCTATCTTTTTCGTATTGAAAAAATCATCCCGTAAAAAAATATTTTTTTTTACCATAATAGATACATCTAATTTCAATTTTTGACCTAGTTACCAATTTGAAATATATTTTTTTGGTTTGGCTGAGGATTAGACCTTCATCCCTTAGGACAGACTAAAATAAATGAACAATGGCGCCTAAATTCCAATTGGATAGGACTGAGATTTATGTTTTTTAGATAAAATTTTCTACAATTTCCAATAAATGCGTTAGAATCAATGCATTGTCATCGACAACGAGTGCAAAGTTTCAGCTCGTCCGGATGTCGAGAAGTGTGGTAATTTCCACTCATTCATTTATTATTTCAATCATCCATCATCATCCATTTCATTAATTTGTTTATTATTTCAATCATCCATCATCATCCATTTCATTAATTTATTTACTATTTCAATCATCCATCATCATCCATTTCATTCATTCATTTATTATCTCGATCATCCATTTCATTCATTCATTTATTATTTCAATCATTCATCATCGTCCATTTCATTAATTTATTCATTATTTCAATCATCCATCATCATCCATTTCATTCATTCATTTATTATCTGGATCATCCATTTCATTAATTTATTTATTATTTCAATCATCCGTCATCATCCATTTCATTCATTCATTTATTATCTCGATCATCCATTTCATTCATTCATTTATTATTTCAATTATCCATCATCGTCCATTTCATTAATTTATTTATTATTTCAATCATCCATCATCATCCATTTCATTCATTCATTTATTATCTGGATGATCCATTTTATTCATTAATTTATTATTTCAATCATCCGTCATCATCCATTTCATTCATTCATTTATTATCTCGATCATCCATTTCATTAATTTATTTACTATTTCAATCATCCATCATCATCCATTTCATTCATTCATTTATTATTTCAATCATCCGTCATCATCCATTTCATTCATTCATTTATTATCTCGAACATCCATTTCATTAATTTATTTACTATTTCAATCATCCATCATCATCCATTTCATTCATTCATTTATTATCTCGATCATCAATTTCATTAATTCATTTATTATTTCAATCATCCATCATCGTCCATTTCATTAATTTATTTATTATTTCAATCATCCATCATCATCCATTTCATTCATGGATTTATTATCTCGATCATCCATTTCATTCATTCATTTATTATTCAATCATCCAACATCGTCCATTTCATTAATTTATTTATTATTTCAATCATCCATCATCATCCATTTCATTCATTCATTTATTATCTTGATCATCCATTTCATTCATTCATTTATTATCTCGATCATCCATTTCATTCATTCATTTATTATTTCAATCATCCATCATCATCCATTTCATTAATTTATTTATTATTTCAATCATCCGTCATCATCCATTTCATTCATTCATTTATTATCTCTATCATCCATTTCATTCATTCATTTATTATCTCTATCATCCATTTCATTCATTCATTTATTATTTCAATCATCCATCATCATCCATTTCATTCATTCATTTATTATCTCTATCATCCATTTCATTCATTCATTTATTATTTCAATCATCCATCATCATCCATTTCATTCATTCATTTATTATTTCAATCATCCATCATAATCCATTTCATTATTTCAATCATCCATCATCATCCATTTCATTCATTCATTTATTATTTCAATCATCCATCATAATCCATTTCATTATTTCAATCATCCATCATCATCCATTTCATTCATTCATTTATTATTTCAATCATCCATCATAATCCATTTCATTATTTCAATCATCCATCATCATGCATTTCATTCATTCATTTATTATTTCAACCATCCATCATAATCCATTTCATTATTTCAATCATCCATCATAATCCATTTCATTATTTCAATCATCCATCATCATCCATTTCATTATTTTTTTTATTATTTCAATCATCCATCATCATCCATTTCATTCATTAATTTATTATCTCGATCATCCATTTCATTCATTCATTTATTATTTCAATCTTCCATCATCATCCATTTCATTCGTTCATTTATTATTTTAACCATCCATCATCATCCATTTCATTCATTCATTTATTATTTCAATCTTCCATCATCATCCATTTCATTCATTCATTTATTATTTCAATCATCCATCATCATCCATTTCATTCATTCATTTATTGTTTCAATCATCCATCATAATCCATTTCATTATTTCAATCATCCATCATCATCCATTTCATTCATTCATTTATTATTTCAACCATCCATCATAATCCATTTCATTATTTCAATCATCCAGCATCATCCATTTTATCCATTCATTTATTATTTCAATCATCCATCATTATCCATTTCATTATTTTTTTTATTATTTCAATCATCCATCATCATCCATTTCATTCATTCATTTATTATCTCGATCATCCATTTCATTCATTCATTTATTATTTCAATCTTCCATCATCATCCATTTCATTCGTTCATTTATTATTTCAATCATCCATCATCATCCATTTCATTATTTCAATCATCCATCATCATCCATTTCATTCATTCATTTATTATTTCAATAATTTATTCATAAAAATATAGAAAAGTACTATCCATATTGATAAGTAGACATTTCTAGCATACAGCTTATGAAAGCTGTACAAATTGCATGTCGCGGGAGCTCATCGAGATAGAGAGACATAGCAAAATCATACAATAATGTAGGTACCAACAAATACGCTTTATCCAACTTTATTTTTCAAAGTTCTAACTCTAAGTAAATATAACATAGTAAAATTTCTAACTACTCACGTCGCTCTTGCTAATGCAAAAAAAAACTTTACTAAACCTTTCGAAATATTATATATATAACCACAAATTAATTTTAAAAGATTAGTTAAAAAAAAAACAAACACATTGTATGAAGGACCGCTAAAAAATACGATTATTTTATTGCGCTGATTAACCTATGATAACGGAACCGAAGCGATTGACAACGTTTTCGGTGCAAACTCCAATACCGGAAATAATATCAACTTGCGAAAAAAAGTAAGTGTGCAAACAAATAGTTCAAAAACATAAAAATGTCTAAAAATATACCGAGTTTAAACAAAAATGCGAAGTGCTTGAGAAAAATTTTCTACTCGGAGTCTTTTTTCTGCACTGATTACGAGAGATTTAAAGTTCGAAGAGATCAGGATTTTAATCGTCAAGTAATAAGATAATGTTGTCACTTAGCCAAAATGTGAACACGATTGATAGTTTTTCAATGAATTGATGAAGACTTTTTTTCTAGGCTTATTAATTTAGCTGCATATTAGAGTATTTTTTGTCTCGATGGAGACAATATACCGCTCGACAACCGAGTGTGGCGGCTGCAGAGTCATTCGTTCGTCTCGGCTCTTCCCGCTAGCATTCGGTATTTGGTGCGTTAAGGGGGCCGCTCGGTTTGAAATAACAGAATGTGATTTCATGATATCCATTTAAAATTTGTAAAAATAATATCATTATTTTTGATAATTGATTCTCATCATTTGATAATTTTAAATAATTTAAGAAAAAAACAATCAAATTTTACTTTTAAAGTGCTAACTAAATGAAAGTCTTATTCGATTACATATTTTACATTCAAATACGAATCGAATAAAAACGTCGCTGAAAAATATTTTAAATTAACTGATATCACTTACAGAATAAGGTTTTTTTAATAATTAGCTGAAACGATATCATTATATTAGATTGGAGACATTGATTTTAAAAACATAATTTACATGCGAGGCTATTATGTTAATATTATGAACAATAGTAAATAGGGGAAGTTAAGATGATTTTGGAATGTAGGGCAGATAGACTCAATAGTTGTGTCATAAAAGTATTTGACGCGTTTGAGAATGGAAGTCAACACGAAGTAGATACGTCGGACAGGCATGTAAAGATAAAATTAATCAAATACTAGAGTAAGGTTATGACAGGAGTCAGTAGGTATAACAGAATAACAAATATGGATGTGAATAATGCAAGAAAAATTAGCAAACTTTAGAATCGCTGGCACGCTCAAAACGAATACGTCAAACAAGAAAAAAAAAACATGGCCGAACTGTTAAAATGCATGAAATTTTTAAACTTATATTGGCAAAAATGGAATTTTAATGCAGTATTTTCCATTCCCTGGATGTAAATATTTGACTTACAGTCAAAGACCTACAGTAATTAAGTTGAATCATAATTTTATTTTGAAACAGTATTCGTATTAAGCGAGGCCAGCAATCCTCGACGATTACCGAAAAGTGAACTAATACAAAATTGAGTGGAGTTATACCATCACTGTCACATGAATTCGCCTTTGGTACAATGGTAAGTAAATTAGAAAAATAAGAATAAGAAATCAGTTTCATTTCATTTGATCAGCTGTCATCAGCGCACAACATAATAAATATATTTTTGTACAACCCGGTCGACGCACGGTAATGTTTTGCTGGCGGGAGATAGATACCATCCCTGGCGACCGGCGACCGTCGACTTGCGCCCAGTGCGGCTCTGTTTGCAGCCGAGGAAGGACGTGGTTCTGTACGTTCGCCACCGAGGCGAGTCAAAACACGTGTGTAAGTGTGTATATTTCGGGCAAGATCGGGATTAATTTCTTCCCAGCAAATCGCCATCTTCAAAACAATCACCCAACCAACGTATTAAACCGAACATTTCACAAAATACGATTGTTTTCGCGACGGGAAGAGATAAAATTGTGCCGCGAACCGGATTTTCTACAGACGTTTTGTGTTTATGTCTTTGACGTAAAGATTCAAATCTGTGCTTCGAACTCAAATCTACTAAAAATAAAATCTATTTCTTCTGCAATAACATCGGTCCATTGTTTTTTCTCTTCTTTTTTTATTGTTGTTATTAATTATTATTGTTTTTTGTGACGTTTAGTAAACTTTGCAGAGTAAAGTTGTGCGTGTGTTGGTGAAGATAATTTTACACCTGTCCGCTTGGAACTTGCATTACGGATGTCAACTTGAACGGTGACTCCGAGTGTCGCTAAAAGGTCTGTACCTACAATTTTTACAAAACGCTTCAGTTATAATTACTTATTCTTTAAAAACAATAAATTGTTTGTCTTATTAATGACAGTCAGCCTGTTCTAATTAAAAATATCCCAGTACTCCCAATCGTCGTAACCTGAAATGAGTAAACAACAATACCTATCATAATGTTTATAATAATAGGGTTTTGTTGGTCTTATGAACAGAATTATTTTCTGTTTGTCTTTTCAGGAATTAAATTTCGTATTATAAAGCAGCTATAATCTTATGTCGTATGATGTTTTTATGTCAAATATTTGGTAGGTACCTATCTTCAAAACTGGTTATTGTCAGTCAGAGATTGTGTTCACCGGTCAGTCTTTGCTGGAATTGTGTTGTAACAATTCATAACAAAATCAGTTAGGTACTCGTCAATTTTTTACATATTAATTTTACATGATATTTATTTACGGGATAAAATAATTTAAAAATCAAAAATGTACCTACATAGTACACATATCATACCCAACCGGACTAGTAATTACATGTTTAGTTTTCATAACTAGCTTAATTATTTCAATTTCATTAGTGTATTTAATTTAATTTTATTTCATTTAAGTTCGTTGAATATATTTTCTATCTATCTATATAAATAAAAATGTTCGTTTGTTCAAAATCTTAAATCTCCAAAAGTTCTTTACCGATTGCTTTGAAATTTTGACACAACTTTGCATTCGAATACGCTTGTGTTTTTTATATTCCTATATTATATAGATGTCTCCTGTGACAGGTAAAAATATGCTTTTTTATGAAAAACAGCGCCATCTGTTGGACGTAAAAGCAACACGCTCTATTGTTTCTCTATTTGCACAGACACACCGAGTCACAGCAACGCGTGACGGGGTACAGTAGTTTAACATAATATCAATATAAATTAATTCGGTGACCAAAATGAAACAAAATGTCAGTTCAACACACTTACAAAAAGTGAAATAAAGTCATGAACAGTGATGAAACAAAAACTAGGTTAAATAGGTTACATAAGTAACTATTTAACGTAGTTTTTGTTTCATAACTTTTAATGACTCTATATCACTTTTAAAAGGTGTGTTTAATTGTCATATGGATGAAATATCATGGAACCGTGAAGCTGAGAAAGTATTCCTTATAATATATTATTTGCCTCAGGATAATTGTTTTCAAAAACAAACATTGTCAATTTTAGAGAAGATCAGAAATTTACCTTTCGAATGAACACCGTTAGTGGACTTATTACGACAGTGGAAAAATTACGACATCTTTCCAAAAAATGAAACAAAAGAAATACACATTTCAAAAATAGAATTATTAATTAATTTATAAAATAATAATAAGCTATAAAGTACCCACTTTATCACTTGTAGCACAATCAGTTTCATCGAATGAAGCAAACACTTTGTGATGTGACATTATATATTAAATGAAAAAAATACACTTTGTAAAACACAACTTTTATTATGAATTAATATTAACAGCCAACCAGGTTTCGCTTAGCTCAAGCTTCGTCAGGGCTTATTATATCAACTGTTGATATAATAATCATCAGAACAGAATCACTTATACCTACTAGAGTTCTTATTAAGGCGATGCACTACGTCGTGTAATATTTTAAATTTAGCCGCTATCAATAACAACCCTTACGTAGATGGCGATAAGGTTTAAATTCAAGCTTAAAAAACACCATCCGCCTGTTATGATTTATGCAAGAAAAAAACATGGCCAAAAAGTTCCTTTTATTTTATTTTGTGGATGTTCAGGCTGTTCAATATTTAATTTTTTTTCGATCATTTTATAAATAACTTAATTTGCCACATTATTCAATAAAATCATTACCGAAAATGGGTTCGTAAGTAGAACATTTTGAACTTTAAAGCAGTTTTCATAGGCCTTATACATTATTTTTTTCTGGGCTTATAAAAAGACTTATCTAAAAAATACTCGATTATTAGAAAGGCCAAAATGTATTTATTCTAATTAAAGCATCTGAAACATTTCTAGGCGACCAAATTTTCAAACCAAAAACACATGATTTTGCATTACTACGTATGGCATCGCCTTAATGTAAATTTTAGTTATAAGTTTCTACATATGTAAATATATATTTTATTAAGATAGTAGTTATAGGACTTAGTCGTAAGTCTCTAGATATAAGTCTATTATTTTTTTCTGGTCTTATAAAAAGACTTATCTAAAAAATACTCAATCATTTCAAAGGCCAATATGTATTCTACTCGCAGTATTTAATTAAAGCATCTGAAACATTTCTAAGCGCCAAATTTATTAATTTGCATTACTACGTATGGCATCGCCATAATATTACATTTATCTGTAAATACACATTTTTATCGTTTATTTCATAAATATTAAAAATGAACTCTTCCCTGGGCGTCCCAGACTTTCTCTACCATTCAAACCACTTTCTATTATTATTATCTATTATTACTTTAAACAATATATAGATGTAGGTACCTACACCTATTTAATTTATTGCTTTTCAGCAATAAATGCTACATGTCTTATGTTGATTTCCCACAACGTTAATTAATAAATTAACTTTTAAACATAATTATGTAACCTGTTATAATAATTATGATCAATTTATTCCATTCAATGATTGAATGCAAAATTTTGTCAAATATATGAACCAATTAACATTATATTCACTTTCGAAAATTAACCTCAGTTATTATTGCCTTATGTTTTGTATTCAACCACCACTTCGTCCACCACTTGTTTTATTATAATGAATAATATTATTATGTGCATATTAATTTAATATTATTGAAATATATGTATATATAGCGCGTAACTTGACGGAATTAATTGTTCTTTCCACTAATTATTATTAACCATTATTATTGTATGTACATTGTTATTTAAATACTTCCATATTGTATCTGAACGTAGAATAAATAGTATCTGACGGATCGCTTCAAATTTTATACTACGGCTTTTCCAATAAGAGGTGTTACTTTGATATTCAAAGAAAAATGAATTTTTTAATATGATCGAATGTTTATTTCATTATAAAGAGGAAGGTATGCCGTTAATAGTGAAAAATAACATCAGTCAAGTGACCACCACGACCGCGCCTACAGGACCATATCCTTTTCATGAAATTTTCCATAACCAAATCGCAAAGTGGCTGCCTTATGTCCTCGATAGCCTCACGAATTCCATTTTTGAGGTCTTGAATCGACGCTTGGCTGTTGACTTAGACCTTCTCTTTCACGTGGCCCCAAAGGTCCGGAAACTTTTCCCGTAAAAGATCAATGGTTTTGTTGCTTGTGTGGCACGTAGCGCCGTCTTGTTGAAAGTAAACGTTGTCCAGATCAATACCTTCCAATTCCTGCCATAAAAAATCATTAATTCCTTAATTAATATTCAAAATAATACCTCTTATTGGAAAACCCTTTATTTATCTACTTTTTATAATTTTTTTAGGTCAATTAAATATCACCTCAATAGCTCTTAACGAGATTGGGAGAAAACAACAACAAAAAATAGTTTAAATTACTTACATACTCTCCATGGTTAACTGATCTACCTGTTTTTAAAAATTTATAAGATGATTGGAAAAACAAAACTACCTATAGGCATAGAGCCATATACAATAAGAGGCGCTATTACGCACTAATATCTTGTCAAAACGCGATTCACTATTAGAACGTGATGAGAGATGCGCGTTTACCGGATTCGGTAGTTTTAAAAACACTGGTCTGAAGCAGTCAACTCTTAGATCAGCAACATCATCAGCTGTAGGCAGACTGATAGAACCTAAGCGCAAGCCAAATACTAAGTTTGGTGATCGCGCTTTCGGAGTATCGGGGCCGAAGGCTTGGAATAAAGTCCCTCCAGAACTAAGATCAATAACAAGTCCAACAGAATTCAGGTCTAAACTAAAAACTTACCTTTTCAAGCTGTCATACCCTTAAATTAAATATACCATTCCTGAAAGTCCAATTATATCCAATTTTCCAATTATGTCCTAAATCCTGTATCTAAATTTCGCTAATAAACAGTTAGTTAATTTTATTTAAGTGTTAATCTCAAGTGACCTACCAGGTAAGTATTGTACTGTATAATATCTCCATATATAGTTAGTTATAACATAGATCATTGTAGAAATGTATTATATACTTGTACAGCGCCCTTGAGGTGATTTTGAACAAAAACGGCGCTATAAAAATCATACAAATATTATTATTATTATTTAGAGCGTTGGGAGAGTTGGAGGTCACTTGGAGGTAAAAAGTAGAACGTATTTTTTTTGCTTCATGTCTCATCTAAATATAATAAATATATATACCTATAGCTAAAATTTACCGCATTATAGTTTTATGTTTATTTTTTATTATTTGATTACTATTTACTTTCAAACGTGTGTCTGCTTTGCGTAACTCTGATTCAATGAACTCATGTTTGCTTTGAATTTAAGTGTCAAGTTAAAAATTGTAACTCATTGTTTGAATGATTCAGGACACAATATAATATTTTAACAGAAAATTATTATGATTGTCTTTTTCAAAATTGGAACTGATTTGTCAATAATTCAGAGTGTCCCGTCATTTTTCACTGGTGTGCATAAATGTGTGTGTGTGTGTGTGGTGTGTGGTGTGTGGTGTGTGGTGTGTGGTGTGTGGTGTGTGGTGTGTGGTGTGTGGTGTGTATAAATAATGATACCTAGTGATAAATTGAATTGTAGTGAAGTGCAAATTTCCTCAACAATTCAACAATAATTTCGAATGTAACCTCTTGATTCTGACAACGTTACAATTCGACAATTCTAAAATTAATATTTTGTAACAGTGTAAGGAGAATATATGTTGCGGAAGTGAATGGCAGAAGAAGCCGGGAACCCCCGAGGAAGACATGGCATGATCAAGCGAATCAAGTACCTACTTGAGTCGGGTAATGTTAAACTTTACGGGATATTTGAAATATTTGAAAATCTCCTACTACCACTACAGTAAGCGGAAAATGCTGCTTGTGTCCTGATGAGGGACTGGTCATAAATAAGTTAATTATACGAAAACGTAAAAAAAATATTTCATTTATATTAACAATGATGAAATAAATTTCAGAATATCAAGTAATAATAATTAATATTTTACGATATTCAACTTGTTTAGGCCCGAAACATTTACAAAAAAATGCAATCTCTTCTGTCTGGGGACCCAAGTATTTTGGTGGACCCTCTTTCAGGTCAGGACGAACCTTTTTGCCCTTTTACAGCCCAAGGACCCTAATAATATTATATCGTCGTCCCCCGCAATTACAATATATTATTATTCTCATGTTCCTTTATTACTTACTTATGCTCGCATCGTGTTACATTTTGTACTTTTCTTGTCTTCTACCGTTGAACCTAAAGTTCTTTGTATTGGTGTGTTGTTATTTGCTATTATTATATTTTAATTAATTTTCACACTAATAATAATAATAATAATATTTGGCTAATTTATATAGCGCCGTTTTCGTGAGAAATCACCTCAAGGGCGCTGTACAAATATATGTCTTAAATAGTTAACACTAGAACTACTGACTTAAAACTAGTGACTTACGTCTGAGACTTATATCTAGAGACTTACGACTAAGGCCTATAACTACTATCTTAATAATATATATATTTACATATGTAGAAACTTATAACTAAAATTTACATTAAGGCGATGCCATACGTAGTAATGCAAAATCATGTGTTTTTGGTTTTAAAATTTGGTCGCCTAGAAATGTTTCAGATGCTTTAATTAAATACTGCGAGTAGAATACATTTTGGCCTTTGTAATAATCGAGTATTTTTTAGATAAGTCTTTTTATAAGCCCAGAAAAAAATAATGTATAAGGCCTATGAAAACTGCTTTAAAGTTCAAAATCTCCTACTAACGAACCCATTTTCGGTTATGATTTTATTGTATAATGTGGAAAATGAAGTTATTTAAAAAATGATCAGAAAAAAATTAAATATTTATGCCTGAACATCCGCAAAATAAAATAAAAGGCACTTTTTGGCCATGTTTTTTTCTTGCATAAATCAAAACAGGCGGATGGTGTTAAGCGGAAATTTAAACCTTATCGCCATCTACGTAAGGGTTGTTATTGATAGCGGCTCAATTAAAAATATTACACGACGTAATGCATCGCCTTAACAATCTAATTTTACAAGCGCCAGAAGAAGGAGGAAGTTCTATTGTATTAGGGTGTTTATAAACTGGAAATATATGTTAAATGGATGAATGAAATTAACCGTCGATCTTTAATACATTTAAATGATTCAAGTAATAACTTTCACATCGTTTCCCCGCAGAGATAGGAACGAAGGGTAGACCCCAGACTCTTTGTTTCATTCACATTTATACATCGTCTCATACGTTCCCTTATGTTATACCGCGGGCTTAAAAGTTATCTACAAAAATATAACTCTACTCAATACAAGAGGTATACAGAAAATAATTATGCCACGGAAAACAAACGAACCAGAAATCTTCTGACTCAAAGTCAAACGCATAGACCATGACGCCATTAAGACAAGTACCCAGTACCTATTCTAATGTATTTGTGATTCAGTGTTCAGTGCCGCCCGATTCACGAAACCGTGACAACTTCATGCAGAAATCTTCTCGCGATTTGATAACAGCACCAATATTTGTTTAGCCGAGTGTTTAAACAACTTGCAGGTGACTTACTAAATGACTAAGCACGATCTGACGTCACCTGTGGCGTTGCAGTAAAAGACTACCTTTCAGATTCGAAGCGATGCTTGGAATGGCTTTAGCCTAGTTTGATGACTGTATCTGAATAGCCAGATACTTTTCCATCGTCTTCCCTTCCCTACTCCCCCCAGCCTCACACCACAATTGGGGATTCCACCCATAGACCGGCAGTAGAAAAGAAGAAAAACTACCACGAAGATCTCACAGGCAACTCGTCCTAATAATGGAAATATCTGGGATTTTTATAGGTAGTCCATGGATGCCAAAAAACTTGAGAACAATTCTTTGTCCATCACTTTTTATAAGTTTTCTTATCTTTTGTATCGCTTTATCTTAAAACAAAAAATCAAACCAGCTGAACAATAAAAAGTATGGCGTTTTTAGTTTATCTTTGAGATAACCAGGTCAAGCTGTAACAACTCTCTCATGACGTGTGTGATCGATTACTGAAACGATACAAAGGAAACGTTATCAAGCAATAATTATGGAAATACTTCCAATATTAAATTTAATATCACTGCATGAATAATGCGTTCTCTTATCACGCTTTTGATCTATGTATAATACCTACGTACATTTTTTTTATTTCGCAATTTTTTTTTGTGAAATGTTACCTCAAAGCGCTTGCATGAAAATTACAAACATATTTATTTTTTTATCAAATGCCTTTCTGATATGTGTTTATGGATTAATTCATAATATAATCCTTAGATTAATTATCAGCAGTAAAGCACCCAACGAGGCCCACATTATCAAATAATGTATTAAAATATAAGTATTGTTCCAAATAAAATTAAAATAATAAGCCAGTCGACTCTGTGAGCTAGCTGGAAAATGTTAAAATGTTCATTGTAAGTAACGGTTAGGTTGGGTTAGGTTAGGTTAGAAAACAGTTAGGGTAGGATTGCCGCATTTTATTTTATTTATTGTCTAATGTGACTCCGGGTGTGTTCCACAAACTATTAAAATAGTAACTCCGGCATCAATGAAACACTCTGGACTTTATTTGTGATAGATATTAATTGCTTGGATTATTATTATCAGGCGGTTGGGATGATTCTGAGCCCCGACTTTGAGGTTGCAGTCGTATTTATTAAAGTACCAATACCTGCATTATCGACAAACTATGCGCCATCTATTGGTAATCTCTTAAACCAATATCTAGAATTTCACACCGTACAATTTGCCAGCCTGGAAAACCATTTGCGCGGCTTTTTTAATAGTAAAATGTAAACAATTCAAATTTATTTATTCGTGTTTAAAATTATAAAATATAGGCCATTAAAGTGTGCAATTTTTCATGATTTTTTAAAAATTTTAGTTAATTAATTTTGTTGATTTTAATTTTTTTTTTTAAAGACTCATTATTCGATGTTTATGTTTAAACTTTGTTTATAATATTAATACAGTAGGTAGGGCGAGATTTTTTTTATTAAGTACTGTTAACTCACAGAAAAAAATTAAAAAAAAACTGACATAAAATCGTGAAAAATTGATGTCTTTAATGGCCGTCATAATTTAAAACACAAATAAATAAATTAATACAAATCCGTGTGATTTTTTTGTTTTTAATTTTATCCTCAAATACAAATTTAAATTTTGTATGTAAAGGGTCGCGAAGCCGTCCCCCTTGTTAAAAATGTCTAATTTTCTTTCATTATTTTCTCAAATGATTTTTTTTTGTGTAGCGAATATATCCCTAATAAAATAATAATAATAGTGGGGTAATCTGTATACCGCCGTTTTGTGAAATATCAGCTCAAGGTTTTCATATGATTTTATTTATTTATCTTAAATTATGTAAACGCCCATACTATACACATAACGTATATTATAACTTATAACATATTTACCCTTAACGCCGGCTTTTATATGCAATGCAGTAAATCTTTTTATGTTAAATTATAATGAAAATAGAATATAATAGTTATAACAGAATTTAAGTAGCATAGAATATAACAGTTAACAAAATATAGGCACCTAACATAAAATATAATAGTTAACAGAATATAGACATCTAACATAAAATACAACAGTTAACAAAATATACGCACCTTACATAAAACAACAGTTAAAACAATATACGCACCTAACATAAAATACAACAGTTAAAAAAAATTTGGTACCTAACATAAAATTATAACAGTTAACAAAATATAGGCATCTAACTTAAAATATAAGAGTTAACAAAAGTAACAAAAATAGACAATATGCCAATATCCTCCAAATCGACAATAATAATATTTATAAAAGCCTCTTATATAAAATGTCAAACATCACTTTATACCTTTGCAGCATTGCAATCTCTTGTCATGTGTCATGTGTCACGTGTCACGTGCCACCTGTCCATGTAAATATGCATGACAAATTTTGATAAGCACGTTATCAAGAAATTATAACCAATTCGATCCACATTCATGATAAGAAAAAAGTCCACTTGAAATGATTTTTTATAAGTGAGCATGTGTTGCCAACCTTATTTCAATTATTATTTAATGTGGAATCTTTTTTTTTCCGTAGTCACAATCACAGTGATCATTTTATTTTGACGTCATAATCTCCGTGTATTTTTTTAACAAATTTGTAACTCTATATCCTCTGCCTATCCCTTCATGTTTATATGTAGGCATGATACACGGTGAGTTATATAAAAAAATAATTCATGGCCCATCTGGAATCCCTGTGGTAAACCACTACTTTTCAATAATAATTTACCTTGGAAGCTTTCTGCTTTTCATTATTTTTATAATTAAGTGCCTATTGAAAAAAATAGGAACTAATTTCTTATCGATTTTAACCGTCGTAAAACTCCAAAGTATTTTAGATGCGATAAATGAACCACGACTTAGTCTATTAGACTACGACAAATCCCTATTTCTTTTTGGTTCAACTGTGTCTTCCACAAGAATGCTACTAACACGCTAACTAGTCTTACCAGAATGGTACATAGTTACATAGGTGATGAGAAGAGATGAATTCGATATTAAAGACGATTACCAAGAGACGATGTAAGAAATGCAACATGGAGTGTGTGGGTAATTCCTCAATGCTTCCGTAACGGTTAATTAGATGGACAATGATTACTTAAACACAAACAATATTATCAACACAAATAACAGGTGATTGTCCCATTCTTTGACAGGACATCAATGTCTACGTAAAATTTCCAATTCCCAGCTATAATTTTCACTTATGTGCCTGTAACCGACCGCAACCTCATTTATAGGTAGTATCTGATTACTGTCTATCCCGGAACAATTATTACCGAGTCGGTCGTTATACTAAATACATTTCGTGTATTAATTTTGACATTTCCTCCTGAAACTCGTTGGGAATTAATAAGCTATGGGGAATGCATGTTTCGGCTTGGAGGCTTGCCAAGCTATTGATTGCTTCCTAGTCTCTCAAGAATTTGATACCTTTGTGATTTTGACAGACTTTCTTGGCCATGTTTACTAAAACAATGTCCAACTCCGTAGTAACTTTAAAACGACTAAAAAATTGTCAATTTTTTTAGGAAATCAATGTTCCCTAATCTATTTTTTTTATTTTTTGTGACGAAATTATGAAATTCCCCGCTGTTGTTGATAGAAGAGACCTCAATGGATACTACTGTATCTTGGCACACTCCCATACATCGTCTCACATCTTTTTATGAATCTTGATATGACCCGCTTCTAGTACATTGGTACACATTTTATTCTCTTGAGTTTGCCATCTCTTCTAGAGGTGCCCTCAACTTTTTCCATCCACTTGCGCCTCATATCATTTCAATGAAACTCCTACATTCTACATGGCGCTCTTTTTTTTCATTAGATCCACACAAAAGGCCCTGAAGACAAAAAAACGGGCCTATGTCATCTTTGGGGATGCTGTGTGGTGGATTTTTTTAGCGAAAAGAAGGAAAGAAGGTTCTGCGAAAGAAAAACTTACGAGGTGAGGGTAGGAATGTGTGGGTCAATATGTTTAGGAGCGACGGAAGTATGAATCTACCCCTCCCACAGCGGTACGAGGAGTCCGGCTTGAGAGGTCAAACGGTTTACCAGTTTCTCCCGATTCGGCCCGCCAGGCAGCAGGTGGGTAAACGCATCCGCAGCCAATACCTAGACAAAACTCACCGCATGAACCTGTACACCCCACTCTGGGTGACCTACGGTAGGGGTGTTGGTTATACAATAAATGGTTCCCGAGGCGGCGGTACCTATACCCCCCTCCCAAATTGGATAATATCTCTTAATCTTGTTCATTAAGCTTACATCGGCCCTGTATTATTTTAGAATATCCCTATTCTTTATAAACACAAAATTACCAATACTAATTTTTTAATAATTTATATAGCGCCGCTTTTGTCATAAATCTTTACAATTAGTTTTAAAAGCTTAGTAAAAATAATAATAACAATCATGAAAGAATCACGAACAAAGAAAAAACGAGAATTATTCATTCCGAGTGTGAATTGCAGGCTCAAGAATTTTTTCAAATTTTTCAAGATTACTTGCCACTTAGAACCTTTGAGAATAGTACAATTGTTGCAATACGATTGTACTCGTTTTCATTTTCTTCTTAAAGTGCCATCTTCTATCAGAGGTTATCTACCATCAGATCATCAATCTTTACACTTGCTGCTCCTGAATTATGAATTACCACGATGTAGTCCTACCTTCATAGAAGAGGCAATAATAATAATACTTCTAATGAAATTCTGGGATGTATATATAAAAACGTACGAGTGTATTTATAATTCATAGACAATGCAAATGTACCATGTTTTTTCAATGAGCTGATCCCAACACGTGGTTTTGTTCCAACAGAACATGGGAATGTTTTATGTATTGAAAAACCATTTGAATAAAGGATACATCCGTTGATTAATGCACAATTTCGTGAATATGTTGCACAACGATGCGCAGTTTTGTAACACGCTTACAACGTCTTTCTAATGCATAACATTACAATGTCACGTGTAGATAATATTAACAATATTAACTTTTGATATAATATCTAAACTTATCATAAAAAAATACATGCAACTTAAAACATAATATAAAAGTAATATGATTTATCATGGATTGGAAAAATCATCTAATTGTTAATTAAGATACGACATTAAAAACTTATTGTGGGATAAAGATTTGCAATCAATTTTTTGTACAAAATATTTAGGATATATAAGCTTTGAAAAATATTTATCCGGCCTATAGAAAGGCTTTAAACGTTAAATTTGTGCCACTTGTCAAATTTTATTTCTGATGTTTTTAACGGAAAGTATTTAATATTAGGCTTGCCGCAAAAACAAAGTAAATGTACGTTTTACGTGAGAAATGTTGAGTTCGATTCGAGGTGGGAGTTTGACGCGACGAAGCAATTTTAACATTTTCGTGATCATTCAATGAGTTTGTGGACACTTCCGAATTTCAGATCAGCCAGTATAAGACTTAAGATAAATATTACATTGGCACTGCAATGGATTATCATTAAAATATGTATATCGTTTGTTGAAACCAATGATATCTATTTTGTGTTGCACTATCGAGGTAATTGTCCTAAGCGGGTATTTAATAAACGAGTTTCAATGTGTAATTCGAAATAACCACAGGATGCATGCGGCATCCATTTGCCGAGTTAGTCTTGCATAAAATAATAGCAAACTTGTAACCAATGCGTTATTCGCCAACCAGCTGTGTCTATTCAACCTATAACCTATTATTTGATAGGCAACAACTGCGAATTATTATTATTTTCCATTGCATTATTGCCACTGTGGACATTTAATATTATTGTATGAAACATACCGCATTACGCAGTCTGAATCACATCCTGCATTAATAAATAAATAAATATTATTTTTAGTCTACGACCTTTGCTCGGGAATTTTAGAAAATTTTGATTCCATGTCAGAAACCGAGTGATTAATTTTTTGTTTGTTTTCATATCACGATTTAATTCAATAATTAGTTTTGTTACATTACTATCTAATTTATGTGAATAAATCAATATCCATCTTTTGGTGTTGAGCGATCGCTTAGTCAAAACATTTTAAGTAAGATGTGAATTGTAGGAAGCTAAGGACCTTTTTTAAAATCTAAATATTGTGTGTATTAAAGTGGCATTGAATGTATATTTCTATTTCCATGTTAACTTCCATATCGAAAATGGCACATTTTTAATCTTTATAAAAAAAATATTCTTCAACATAAAAAAAAATACCTTTGTTTTTTGGTTCGATAGTAAAAAACACCGAAAATACCCTATTTTTGTCAGGTTATTCCAATACGGGAATGTTTTACTTTCTTAAAAAATGATAATAATCAACATGGAAACGTTGGATTTTAAAGATTTCTACTGAGAATTTGTATAGAAGTTAAATAATAGGTTCGCTGATTCGTGAACGACTTCGAAAATAACCACATTTTTATAGATTAATAGCATCTGTATGAGTGATTCGCGATTAAACGCATCACGCGCACGAAATGTATTGTTTGAAAAACTTTTCCATGGATAGGGCAGTAAGGTTGGCTTTGATAATCCTGTTTCGATTGACACAGATACTTACAACTACAAATTTGTTGTTCTAATTTCCGTATACGGCGTCAAGCGAATTAGTCTGAAAATGACGAGTTATACGATGTCCAGTTACTAGCGAAGTGGAAAATATTTTCAAAACTATCTAAAAGAAGATTTTGGATTCACCCATACAACGAAATAAATATTTTGTAGGGTATTTGTCGCCGCCAAGGAACTACACGACCAGAATGATATCAAATTAACGTTTTTTTCCACCCTCAATCCACGCCTTGTCCGCTAATTCCTTTCGTACGTATTCCGGTAAATTATAGTTTTATAAACACACTTCCAGAACTAATTTAACATTCAAATCATGCTCGAACACCATTTCTGTCAAACTATTAGTAGATGCTTATGCAACTAGCGTAGCGTGCTGACAGCACTGTCAGTAGCGCCTAAGTGTACGAACACAAAGAACGCGTGTTTCGGCTTTCAGATTAACAGCACTCAGTGCCTGAGTCCGCTGGAGAAGATAGGCGCCGAGTTGTGGACACATAGAACGCCGGTAAAATCCGCGCCATTTGCGCGGTAGCCTGATAGCAGCTGTCAGTTTTAACAAAATGTCAAGCTCGTCAGAAGAAGATTTTTTACTTTTGGAGAATTCTTTCTTTAAATTAAGAAATAAAACAATTGGCATTCATCCAATTAATCGTAGTAGAAAAAGTCATGGTGAATATCATCACTTGTTTTGTGAGCTTAAGGCGGACGAAGAAAGATTTTTTAAATATACCAGAATGACTTTCGAAACGTTTAACTACATTTTAAATAAAGTGGAACATCGATTAAGCAAAAGCTGGTGTAATTGGCATCGTCAACCTATTTTTCCGGAAGAAAGACTTGTTGTTACTCTCAGGTGAGTTGAGTACCTACCTATAAAATGCAATCCACCATCTTCAAATCCTTTTCTTTTTAAATCAGGCCTCACCTAGCAATATAACGGGGGAGTAGGGAAGGGGTGGGTGGGGTGAGATTTGCACATCAATAATATTATAAGATGTTTATTGTCATATTTTTTTATTATAAAAGGTTCAACTTATGTTTCATTCATAGGCACAATCAATATGCATATATTAAATATAATAGAATGTTTTACGAAGAAAAAAATAACAGGATAGTACCTTATTAAATTAAATCAACAGAAACAAATCGCTCTACTCACCTGCCTCTTTTGCTGGGTGAGAAACTTACACTCGAATTAATAGTTTAACAGAAATATAGTTTAAAACATTGTTTCTTTTTCAGATATCTTGCAACTGGGTCATCGTTCAAGACTCTTGCATTTACTTTTCGAATGGGAGCATCTACAGTGGGAAAAATTGTTGCCGAGACGGTTGCTGTATTGTGGGAAGAATTGTATCAACTGCATATGCCCGTACCAACAAAAGAAATATTTAATTCAGTAGCAAAAGATTTTTTTCAAGTTTGGAATTTTCCTCACGTCATTGGTGCAATTGATGGAAAACATGTTCGCATCCAATGCCCAAAAAACTCTGGGTCTATGTTTTATAATTATAAAAAGTTTTATTCAGTGGTGCTGCAAGCTGTTGCAGATGCTAATTACAAATTTATATCAGTAGATATTGGAGGTTATGGAAAACAGAGTGATGGAGGCACCTTCAAAGCATCTGATATTTACCACCACCTTTACAATGAACAATTAGATATTCCAGAACCGGATAATTTGCCTGGAACGAATGTGAAGGCTCCTTTCGTGCTTATAGGTGATGAAGCATACCCACTTCTCACTAATTTATTAAAACCTTTTGGTGGAAACAGTTTGACAATTGAGCAACAATGTTTCAATAAACGTTTGTCTAGAGCTAGAAAAACTGTGGAATGTGCTTTCGGTATTTTATATTCAAAATGGCGTTTGCTTTCTAAAAGCATTGAAACAGATATAGCATTAGCAGATAATATTGTAAAATGTATATGTGTTCTACATAATACAATAATTAACAAGGAAGGATGTGAGCGTCATCTAACTGAAGTTTTTGTATTTAATGAACACAGACAAGACTACAGACAGGCTATAGGACGATCGTCTAATGCAGCTAAAAGTGTGAGAGATGTTTATGTAACATATTTTTCAAACAATCCTTTGCGTTACAATAATTAATTGAACTAAAATTGTAAAAATACCAATAAGAAACAAAAAACGAGTAAAATTTGTGATATTGCTAACGAACAATACGACAAAATGGTATAGATTCTGGAGTGACGTAAATGGATTCTGACAATGAAAATTAAAAAGCATCTAAAAACCATAACCACTACCACTCTACAAGAAAACGAAATATGATAAGACTGTCATTTAGAAAAAAATCTAAATCTCAGAATTCCTTGATTCAAATCAAGATATACCAGTCAAAATAAAAGAAGAGAAAAATAAATGTAAAATATAAGAAAATATATTTAGTAATTTCTAAGTACCTACATGATGTAGGTAAAATATTTGTCAATAAGCAATTATAAGGTTTATGTTAAATATTATGTAACCATTGAACATATTATATACTATTTCAATAAAGATAAACATAAAAATGTAATAATATGCAGTTTTGTTAATTGGGGTGACTAAATACTAAACTAACGTATTTAAACAAGAATATTATTAGAATTGAAAATTAAACAACTTTTGCACTTTGTTCCACTTATTTTAGAAATGAATGGAACAAAGTGCAAAAGTTGTTTAAATTTCAATTCTAATACAATGGAATTCCACCACGAATTAACAGTAAAAAAACTAGAAGAATATTATGTTGGTATTAGACTATGATTATATGTACTTACCTATATTAAAAATTTACGTAATATAGGTAAGTACATAAAAATACATAAAAAAAATTAACGTTTAAAATCTAAGATGGACTGAGAAACATCTGCAGTGGCTGCGTCTTCTGCATTTGGACTCATGACTGAATAGGAAAACGGAGGTGATGTGAATTGCGTTGGATACGCAAATTGCTCCACCACTTGTTGAATTCTACTTCGGAATGAAAGTATTCGTGATTTTGGTATCTCTGCAACATGAGGAAGTAAACTTTTAAAGAAGAGGTGATGTTCATCATTTTCATTGTCTCTGGATTCTCTCCTCCGGGACTTCTCTTTTAAATATTCAAGTTTTTTTATTTCGATATCCACTATCGCCTGATTGTAGACATTCATCGGCTTTCTTCTCTGTTTGTTTACTGGAGTAGATGAGGAAGAAGTGTGCGGAAGATCGTCGATGCTAGGATCGATAATTTCAACGCAGTATTCATCCTGCGTATCTGTATCCATGGGTGGGGTTTGTGGAGAGATAATAGTTTCTTCAGTATCCCAGGTATCCGTGTAGTGGGTACTGGCTGTGGATGTTGATTGATGGATGGATGCAGCTTCCTTATTAAGATTGCCAGTCGACGCCCGCGGTCTTACCACATCTTTCAGAAATAATAGCGATTTGAAGAAAGGCCATTTTGGGGTGTACGTTGCATTTGCAGCATCTCCTGAGCGGGAAGGTGGTATTCTGCCCAGCTCCACAGCAAATTGGTCTCTTAAATACTTCCACTTTTTTCGTAGTTTGGTTTCTGAAAAAAATATATAATTGATTTTAGTTAAGCATTTCAATTGATAGAACATTGTTTCGTCAGAACAATAACTAAAAAATGTAAGTCATTCAATTTAACTGAAAAATATAGATTATGTTCGTTACTGTGCATTTTTACCGCTAGATGGCACTGCAATCGGTTAGGATATTTTTATGTTCATTTACATTGGAAGTGTTTGATAAACCAAAATTTTAAAACCTAAACCGAATTGTAAATTTTTGTTGTTTGTTGTTGGGGTGTTGAGCTAACTCCTTCTTTAGCCGACGTTTCGGACAGCGTTGCAGTGTCCATCATCAGGGCAGATCCGGTAGATCCGAAGATGTGTTTTATCACACATCTTATCACACATCTTCGGATCTACCGGATCTGCCCTGATGATGGACACTGCAACGCTGTCCGAAACGTCGGCTAAAGAAGGAGTTAGCGCAACACGGCATAACACCCCAAAAACAAACAAAAATGCTTTTGGCCGTGAGAATCTAAAAACTTACCCGAATTGTAAATTGTATATTTTTAGTACAAACTTATGATATTTATCAGCCCCATACGGTGTGGAAGGTAAAGCTACTGTTTCTCATCTTAATATGAAAAACCCTCAGCAGAACACACGCACTTGAGTGCATGTTCCCATTAAAAGAATTCACTTGTGACATTTGAGGTTATTTCAAAAGTGAGAATATACCATCTTAATTCATTCGTCGCAAATTCTGCACGTATATTTGTGTATTTAGTAAAAACAACCGTTCATGCAAATTCATGGGTTTATTTTGCAATAACATCAAATGTCATTATTAACAGACACAAAATGTTTGATATTAGTTTATCAGCCCCATACTATTGCAGAGGGTAAAGCTATGGTTTTATAAAAAAAACACCCTAGCAGAACATGCTATTGAGTGCATGTTCCCATGAAAATAATTCACTTGTGACATTTGAAGTTACTGCAAAAGTGAGAACTTACCATCTTCATTCACTCATTTCAAATTCTTCATGTATTTAGTAAAAACAAAAGTGCATGCAAACTTATTTCACTCGTGACATTTGAGGTTATTATAAAATTTTCTCAGTTCGTACTTACCGTTTTCATTCATATCCTTACTGATTTCTTTCCAGCACTTGTCGACAACATTTCTGTTGCTGTGTAAGCTGTTTCTCTTATCCCAGATCGGCGATTTGTTAAAAACAGCAGCAATTAGTAAGTCGCTCATTTTGACAGGACTTGTTTATTTATGTTTTGACACTAGCTTCCAAAACAAGCTTCACTAACCGGCCGCACCGGCGAGTAGGAATTAAGAATTCATTCCGGTAAAGCTTCTCGGCGCGCCAGCGCGCGGACACAAATCTGAACCTGCCTTTACTATGTGCGTTCTCACACGTTTAGATACAAACATTCTTGTCGGCGCGCCTGCGCCAGTCGGCCGCTTACTCGCCGGCTAATCTGAAAGCCGAAACACGCGTTCTTTGTGTTCGTACACTAACTGACGTCAAACCCGTTGGCCTGTCTGGGGCCTACGAGTCGAAAGTTCTTATTTTTGACGGCCTCCGTGGTCGGGTAAATTTATATTTAATATATTTGTATTATTTCACAATTTATTAATTAAAAATAATATATTGTTTATTTGCTGCACGTTTCTAAGTAGAGGTACTTTTAGTGGTGCAAACCACCATTCAGAAATGAAACGTTGCTTCAAATGGCTTTAGTCGTGTTTGGTAACCAGATCTGAATATTCAGGTTCCTCACCACCTTCCTCCTCCCGATCTCCTTCTCCTCTCCACTACCTTCAGCCTCACAACATCTCCAATTGGCGATGCCATAATCTCGCTGGACCCGGTTAGACGGCTAGACGGTTGTGAGCAGTTGGGACACTTGTGCGGTATTTTATGTCATTTAAGAAAACTGATAATAGGCAAAGATACATCTCTAAGAATTTTCCCCGCAGAATCTTTTGGCATAGATAATTTTCATTTGTAAAAAAATCTTTAGCTACATTTTGTTAAAACAATTATAATAAAACAAATCTATAATCACCTTGAAAAGAGGTGACGTGGTGTAATGGTTGTGGTGAACACTGCCGCCTTAATAAAAGTGGTACATTACAAAGTGTGTTTTTCATTTAATATATATAATGTCCACCCCAAAGTATTTACTTCTCTCGATTTTTTTAAAATGATTTTTAATATTTTTTTCAGTGATTAATATCATCATAGGTACTTGAACTAACTAACCGAAGTTCTTAAGGCGATGCACTACGTCGTGTAATATTTTAAATTGAGCCGCTATCAATAAAAACCCTTACGTAGATGGCGATAAGGTTTAAATTCCCGCTTAACACCATCCGCCTGTTTTGATTTATGCAAGAAAAAAACATGGCCAAAAAGTGCATTTTATTTTATTTTGTGGATGTTCAGGCATAAATATTAAAAAAAATTTCGATCATTTTATAAATAACTTAATTTGCCACATTATACAATAAAATCATAACCGAAAATGGGTTCGTAAGTAGGAAATTTTTAACTTTAAAGCAGTTTCATAGGCCTTATACATTATTTTTTTCTGGGCTTATAAAAAGACTTATCTAAAAAATACTCGATCATTTCAAAGGCCAAGATGTATTCTACTCGCAGTATTTAATTAAAGCATCTGAAACATTTCTAGGCGACCAAATTTTCAAACCTAAAACACTTAATTTTGCATTACTACGTATGGCATCGCCTTAATATATATAATATCCACCCTAAAGTATTTGCTTCTCTCGATTTTTTAAAAATGATTTTTAATATTTTTTTCAGTGATTAATATCATCACAGGTACTTGAACTAAATAACCGAAGTTCTTAAATAGCCAGATAAATAAAGTATCAAATAGAAAATTTCCTCGTTGGTTTCAAGTATTTAACCCTCCGTCAGGCGCACCTATGGGCGAACCGAAATCGGGCGCACCCGGCCTGAGAGGCCACCTATATATTTTTAGCCCCCATCTTCCACTATATTAATTCTAATACAAAAAACTTGTCGGGTAGTCTTTACTAGGATCTATAGAAAGGAATTAAACCAAATATAACACAGAATAACCAGTTTATTAAACATTACCAACCATAAACTAAAATAATCAAACTAAACAATTTTTCGAAAACAGTGTTCAAAATAATTGGTCAAACCGAGCTCCATAAAAGTAATAAAAGTTCTAAAGTAATACAAATTTAAAGGTAAGGTAGGTGGTAGTCTCTATTGACTGCAGCCGAGGCCAGATATGGACGATGAGGTTCCCAAATCAGCAGCCGAAAAACAAGTGGAGTAAACAGATCGGTTGATGACAACCTAAACATTCGTAATTCGTCATCCTCCTAAATCCTAATTCAAACACGCATATTCCACACTTTCGCCTTTTGGAAGGTGTTGTAGGGGATATGGTTTTTTTTTCTCGTGAGGAAAAAACCATTTCAGGCGAATTTTCAACTGAATCGGCATTCCACTTGTATTCAGACTTCGCCGAGCTAGTTGTCCGATATCGCTCTCATCGCCTAAATCTTCAACCAAAGCTGGATCTTCAGAAGCATCATCATCGAGAAGAAACTTCACCATATCATCAACATCATTGCGTTGAGAGAGATCAAATTTTCTAGTCATTTCGGCAGAAACATATGTGTATAAAATGCCAGAAAAGAGAAAAACTGAAATTATAATTCAATCGGGCGCACCCTGCCTGAAAGGCCAGGGTCCAATACAGCACTTATTTCTCAAGATACAGATAAATTTCATACAGAACAGGCATAATTGAGTATAATGAACAACTGCACATAAAAATATCCTTAATAAACTCAAAATTCAAAACCTTCAAAATTGTGACGCAATCGGGCGCAGGCGGCCTGTGAAGCCAGGGAAGGTGTAAGTGAGCTGCGTAAAGACCGACGCCTGACTAAAGACGGGCACCGTGTGAGGTTCCTAAAGTTAGGCGAGTAAAATGAGGGAAGAGGCGGGGGGCCGCCTTTAAGAATTGGAGAGGGAAAAAATGTCTTTCGCTGGCCTCTGAGGCCGGCTGCGCCCGACGGAGGGTTAAGAACATGTAGACATATCCTAATCATTAATCTATGATATTTCACATATTCTATTGTTTATTGATGGTTGGTAGTTGCGATTAGCACTCAAGTAGGTTTTACATAGTTTTTATTATTTTTTTGTGAATCTGCTAGTAGTTTGTGAAATAACACAAATTAATCAAATACAATTTACTTTCGCACGCCGGGATTTGAACCCGCGACCTCCAGCTTGCTAGGCTAGAGTCTTACCCCTCGATCACGGGGGCAGTCAGTCAGTCAGTTGAGGTTTGGACCATGTTGGTGTAGGTTACCAGCCAATGGCGGTTCCTATGTCATAATGACGTTGTTGCCAATTGGAACCGTTTCGGAATGTGAAGTTTGAGATCGTTTTTGAAATCAATAATTTTCAACGAAACTAATAAAAATACACATTTTTAGTACAATAGTCGAAATCCGAAAAATAAATTTTAAATCTTCCATAAATTTTTAGTGGTGAAAATACCCTATTGGTCAAGAGCGACGTTGGCCAAATGCGTAGGGCCAACGTGTACTAAGGGCTTAACATTCCCGTAAAAAAAATCTATTGAGTTGAATACCTGATAAATATCAATAGTTATTATTTTTCATTTCCATTTAGTAAAAAATATTCAAATATTTTTATGTCCATATATGCATTTTCATGCCTTAAGAAAGTATCACACACTTATAATAATTGTAGGTTAGATATTGCATTTCTCCAGTACTGCGCCTATTGTCATACTTGCATTACTCGGATACGCTTCGTTCGTTTTTAAATAGCTTTTTCCGCACATCATTAATCCATTACTCAACAGTTTGTGGTGGGGTATTGTGTAATGAGTTCTGCCAATAATTACTATTGTTTAACATGTTTGGATCATGCAATGGTTAAGAGACACGATTACTACGTGTGATCGTTAGCTTAATTAACCCCTTGGATGCCAGTAAACGATTAATCGTTGTTCTTGGGATAGGCGAAACTGCCGACGACGATCGTTGTTTATACACATTTAGATGGGATAGTTGTGTTCTAAAATGGTTATTTTGGATTCATTGCATCCTATTGCAGAAATCGTTAACTTTTTAAAAATTCTTATTACTTATTCAAAATAAACAACTTACTACATACAATGGTTTTAGAGGAGTTACTGCAATTTATTTTATATTTATAGATAGACATAGCATATTCTTATTGGATTTATATCATTCTAAATCTGTCTTATACCGAGGGACGGATTACATTTCGGAAGACGAATTTTGATCAAAACCTTGTTCTCTTGTACGGTCCAGCATAAATTTTGCTTTTCCTTTCCTAAACACGCTCATTAAAGAACATAATTACATATTATTAAAAAAAAAACGGAAAGTCCAATTGTGTCCAATTTTCTGTGCGTTCTGTGTCTTATTTCATGTGCGTTCGAACCGTATCTAGATTTCTCTACTAAATAATAATAAACAGTCTTAATCTTAAGTGACAAATGTAAATAAATAATAATAATATCATATGTACATTCTAGCATCACTTTCATCAATCAAATGCATTGTACATATGGATTTGTATTGGTGATTGACGAACCGGTGGATGCAATCTGTTAGCCATAAATTGATAATAGTTTGACTGATTATAATTGTAGAAATGTATCATATGTTTGTACAGCGCCTTTGAGGTGGTTTTACAAAAAACAACGGCGCTATACAAATCCAAATACTATTATTACTATTTTATATATTTAGATATAGATAAACGAAGTATAAAGTGTATGAAAAGGTTACCCAGTAGCAATTTTTTTACCCAGCTTATATATGAGTTCAGGTTTTGGCATATCTTGATGGAATTAGGTAAGTAATTGAACAATTTTGGGGGAGTACAGTAATATGCCTTTTGGCCAGCCTGGTTTCGCAGTGGGGTATTGTGCTCACGCATGTGATATGTCTCTGGCTAGAGCGGTTTGTTTGAGTGTTAGTTCCATAATTTCAGTTTCCATAAACTAACTCGTGGGATCGGTCTTGCTCTTCTGGTACATTATCTTAATGATGCACTACTGAGCAACTTCTAGTGATTTAACACGTTTATTATATGTTCCTTCCTAGGCGATTATTCCATAGATTCTATTTAAATATTAAAAAAAAAAAAATGTAGTGGAAAATTTTTTCCAGTCAGTTCTTTTTATATTGATCTTTTTTTATAATTCACTGAAATTTTCAAACAACTTTGAAACACGCAATGCATCTTCAGATCAACTCTGGTTGCAAACCTACATCAGCGGCCGACAAATTTACTGTCGAGTTACCCAGCAGCTTAAAAAAGGTCTGACATTTATTTCGTACATTTACTGCAGTAATGTCATTCAATTTCAGAGAAATGCCTATATGTCCGCGTGTGTATTTGTGGTTGCCACATCGACAAATTGTCTATCTGCCGAATTTCAGCTCGGGAAGTGGTGTGATTTCTGCTTCCAAAATTTGTATTCATTAATTACCGAAAACAAAAGTGAAATTCAAATAGATGTATGTATTTAAAAATATATTTATTATGATTTTTCATGGCCGGAATTGGATGGTATTGATCTGGACAACGTTTACATTCAACAAGACGGCGCTACGTGCCACACAAGCAACACAACCATTGATCTTTCACGATTGAATATCAAAATAACACCTCTTATTGGAAAACCCTGTAGTATGAGATTGATAGGGATTACGAAATGTAATGAGATGGCAATACTGGCAATAGTTCAATTGGAAGGTACGCGAGTTCATGTAAGAGTAGAGATTCTGGGTTCGAGCCCCAATTGCGACCGTTACCTTTTTATTTTCTCTCATGTTTTATTTCATATTTTCTTTGTCTTTGTTTGTTTCATATTTTCATTGAAAGTTGTTGACATTATCTTCTTCAATGATTAAATCAATAGAAATTTAGCCCCTATAGATATTTTTTACATTACAGGGTTTTCCAATAAGAGGTGTTATTTTGAATAGCCCGCTATTTCGGTAGATGTTACTTTTGAAGCTGTCATTTTTTGACATTTGACAAGTAGAAACTACGCCATTAATAAAATTGGAACGATACACGCTTCAACAACACATTGAAATTATTAAAATTCACTTGAGTGCTTGCCCATTTCCACCTCGGTGGCTTCGTCAACAAGCAAAATTGTCGCATCTGGGGCTCGGAAAACCCAAGAGTTATTGTTGAAAAGCCTCTCTATCCTCAACGTGTGACTGTTTGTTGGGGTTTATGGTCCGGCGGAGTCATTGGACCTTACTTTTTCGAAAATGAGGCTGAAGCAACAGTTACGGTGAATGGATTGCGCCATCGAGAGATGATTAATGATTTATTATGGCTGGAATTGGATGGTATTGATCTGGCCAACGTTTACTTTCAACAAGACGGCGCTACGTGCCACACAAGCAACGAAACGATTGAATATCAAAATAACATCTCTTATTGGAAAACTCTGTAGCTTCACACAGGAGGCCCTGATGAAAATAATTCCCCTCAGGGTTTTTGTCATCTTTCAAGTCACCAAACGTAGTGAACGACTTGGAGTGATCTATGGCAGAGGTGTTGGTTATTCAAAGAATGGTTCCCAGGGCGGCGGTATGCATACCCGCCTCCCAAATTATGAAGACAATACTGCATTGACCCAATTTTTGTTACATCAATTACAAGCTGCTGTTCTTGATTATAATATTATCCGAGTGTTATATGATTTGTTGGTATGCAGGCATTAGAGCTGCTATCACTTTATTGTAATGACATGATTGGGTGTTATCTTACGTTCATTGTTACCAGTTCTATTGAGCAGAGATGACTGATGACAATCAATGGGTGACATATCTGGCCTAGTAAATGTAATACTAGATCAATCAATAAAAATTATGTCAATTATACTATCGATTGATCTATCAAACGTACTTTCATATACCTACACTATTTATTGTGGTGAGAAGGGTGAAAAATCGTAAATAACACGTGTATTTTATTTGGAACTATCGCTGAATTAATTTGTTTCCTTATATTATTATGATTGATTATTTTTTGGGTGACTATGCCGTGTTGCGCTTCCTTCTTTGGACAAAATCTGTCGTGATGATAGACACTGTAGAGCTGTTCGAAACATTGGGTAAAGAAGGGGGAAGCGTAACACGGCATAATAACCCATACAATAATAACGATTTTACTTTTGGCCGTGAAAATCTCAAATCATAATATGATTGATATTTGGTTTGCAGGGTATATTTTTAGTTTCGCGAACGCGGCTGTAATCAGCCATGTTCAAAAATTCGTTTTTGCATAATTTCATAAAAAGATTTCTAATCACCAGTGGCGTAGCGATCAACTCTTGCTCCCAGGCAAGTCTATTTGCTTGGCCCGCGATTTTAAATTGTTTGTGCAAGTGATAGGCATATTTAAATTAACTTTTCATAATTATCTTGAATAATTCTTCGTTTGGGTTTGATACAAATCACTGCGCTGCAGGCGAAATACTTCAGTATCGTCCACACCTTAGATATCGTGTTTTCACTGTAGCTTTTATTGCGGTTATATGGCAAAATAAGAGTTGAGGAGGATTTTTCTTTTGTTGGTTTTTATTCTAAATAACACATTCGTACTTAATTACGTGAGTATTTCACATAATATTGATATTTTGTAATCGTTTGGTATCCTGGCGCCGCGACGTCCCCTTGGGGCTCGGGCCCCCTGACGACTGCCCAGTCGGCTAATGTACTCGCTGCGCCACTGCCGATCAAACAGAATTACATCTGATGCAACTGCCTGGCATTTATTAATTGATAGTAATAAGAAAGATCTTGTCGCCATCCCTCGCGAGTGTCTTTCTGTAATATAACAATAATTTTTATGACTTATTATTGCGATAACTCATTCTGTCAAAATAATTGGTGTAAGAACTATAGTGGATGTGTAATGCCATGAAAATACTCACTCTTTGCTTAAATAAATTTTGGTTGAAAATTAAGCGGTTAAAATTTCGACACTTCTCTTAACGTTCCGAAGTGGGGTAATACACGTACCCCAAACGAGAGTTTTGTGCTTAAGGACTACTATAAAATTTAGTATTTGAATTACGCTGGATTCTTACTTTTACCCTTTTGCATTACAGGATAATTGACTGCTGGGAGAAGATGGAATATGTCCGGATAAAACGATAGGTAGTAATTTATATCTGAGAGTTACTGGAAAGGGTAAAGGGAATATTTAAAGGCAAGATCCCTCCACGATATATGGGGTACCTTAGTGACCCCCGTTGTCGTATGTGATTTTTAGCTTTAGGTACGTAAAGGTTAATTGCGCTGTAATAATAATAATAATAATATTGGACAATTTGTATAGCGCCGCTTTTGTGAGATATCACCTCAGGGGCGCTTTGCAGTTGATGCAGGTATTACAAAAAAATATAAATATTACAAAATAAAGGGAAGTTAAGTTAAGTAAAATTAAGAACAGGAATAGGTGAGACTCTGCAGCAAGAATCCTATGAGGTGAAGAAACTGGACCAGCTGCTGCAGCGAGAGTCTATCGTGTCCACCAACAGTGCCAGTACGACGTTCGTCATCCGTCCAGGTATCTGTCTGCTGCTAATAAAGCGCTGACACAATATCCTCACAGATACCAGACCTTGGCAGCACCGCTGTGACGTTCGACAAAGAAAGAAAGAAAATGGAGACTGCAGCAAGAATCCTAGGTGGTGAAGAAACTGGACCAGCTGCTGCAGCGAAAGAGTCCACCGCGTCCACCAACAGTGCCAGCACGAGGTTCGTCATCCGTCCAGGTATGTGTCTGCTGCTAATAAAGCGCTGACACAATATCCTCACACATACACCAGACCTTGGCAGCACCGCTGTGACGTTCAACGAAGATAGAAAATGGAGACTCTTCAGCAAAAATCCTAAGTGGTGAAGAAACTGGACGAGCTGCGGCAGCGAGAGAGTCCACCAACAGTGCCAGCACGAGGTTCGTCATCTGTCCAGGTATATGTCTGCTGCTAATAAAGCGCTGACACAATATCCTCACACATACACCAGACCTTGGCAGCACCGCTGTGACGTTCGACGAAGATAGAAAATGGACACTCTTCAGCAAGAATCCTAAGTGGTGAAGAAACTGGACCAGCTGTGGCAGCGAGAGTCTACCACGTCCACCAACAGTGCCAGCACGAGGTTTGTCATCCGTCCAGGTGGTATGAAATAGGAATAATTGAGAGATACTACGATTCTGCCCTTGGGTGTTCCGTTGTAACCGTATTATTATTTATCACGAATCATTTATGATGGAAAGATAACAGTGGAATAATAATAGCGATGTACCTTCCTAAAGTAAAATACATTAGTCCGTTGTAAAGTCATCTATTGACGGGCTGGCCGGCCAAGTTAAGAACCATTATTGGATAACTAAAACCTCTGCCATAGGTCACTCCAAGTGGTTCGCCACATGGAGTGACGTGACGGTGATTTAGCAGGGGTGATCAGGCTCATCGAGTAAGGTGTGTTCAGGATTCGCCTGCCCACCAGCTACTTGGCTTTGTAGACCGGGAGTCTTGTTTGGTCCATCACTCCTGGACATAATGATCCCTAAATTCCTATACAACCCTCATACCCAGAAATTCCTCTCCTTCTTTTCCTTAAAAAAGACCCTCCAAGGGCCTTTGAGGGAAATGATTTTCCTCATGGCCTCCCGGGTGGGGTTAATATATTAAAAGAATATATATATTTTTAGGCAATAGCTTCTCTCTGGCCTGCTCACTTCCCCGTGGAAAATGAACTCCAACAAAAAGTAACATTTAGAAATTTATTTATTTATTTATTTACAAATTACAAAATAATTACACGAATAAATTAAAATGAAAAATACAGGAGTAGACAAAGGTACATGAAAGCAAAGACATGTGGTAGATATAATATAAGAAAATAAAGTGACAAGTCGAATCACGTCAAGAATACGCCGTGGGTCAGGAACACAGGACACTTATAATATTCCGTCACTTGTTAAGCGACTGGCTAAAATCATTCAGACTTATCCCAAAAAAGTTAAGGTTTTGACTTGAGTTGACCAGTATACACATTCTGGACAATGGTGAATAATATCCATAATTTGTCGAATGATGGTTGAGGAAGAGCAGTTAATTATTTCTGAGTCTTTGCGAGGGGATATTGAAAGGAATGAGTTGCAGTAGAGTAAGTGAATCAATAATACCATTTATAATTTTGAAGAAGCAAATGAGGTCATTTCTTTCCCGACGGACTTCCGAAGGAGAGAGGTTTAGAGTTAGTTCAATTTCATCATATGAGTATTTGCCTTTTTCTAAACCTAGCTGATATTAGTATTAGGCATAGAATAAAGAAGAAAACTAGAAGTGCCTGTCATACAAATTTGAATGGAAACAAATGTTCCATTTAGCCAGCTATCGTTGACCTCCTTTCCTTTTGAATTTCGTAAACACAGTTTTGTATTGGAAATTTAAGCTTTATTCTATGGTATTAGGTATGAAAAGCCGGTCGCTGTCTTCCTGAATTGTCTTTATTCTATGGTATTAGGTATGAAAAGCCGGTCGCTGTCTTCTTGAATTGTCTTTATTCTATGGTATTAGGTATGAAAAGCCGGTCGCTGTCTTCCTGAATTGTCTTTATTATATGGTATTAGGTATGAAAAGCCGGTCGCTGTCTTCTTGAATTGTCTTTATTCTATGGTATTAGGTATGAAAAGCCGGTAGCTGTCTTCTTGAATTGTCTTTATTCTATGGTATTAGGTATGAAAAGCCGGTCGCTGTCTTCCTGAATTGTCTTTATTATATGGTATTAGGTATGAAAAGCCGGTCGCTGTCTTCTTGAATTGTCTTTATTCTATGGTATTAGGTATGAAAAGCCGGTAGCTGTCTTCTTGAATTGTCTTTATTATATGGTATTAGATATGAAAAGCCGGTCGCTGTCTTCCTGAATTGTCTTTTGATAAACGCTTCCACACCTCCACAGTTTCACCATCTCAGGTCAAACAGTCAATTATTCATGAAAGAAAAGAATTTTGATTAAATACGACGCATACTGTAGGCGCTCTCAACCATCCCATGTCCCATTTCTTATTCAATCAAATAATGCAACCCAATTGATTATGCCGAGAGATTTGACATCATCAAACAATCAACGGGATGTTGTAACAGTAACATTTTGAGATATTGATTTGCTAATATAGTCTTTATTATAAATTAATTGCATTTACTGCAAGAAAATATTATTGCACGACGGCCTCCGTGGTTGAGTGCTTACGATTAACCAAATAAAATTTACTTGCGCACACCAGGATTTGAACCTGCGACCTCTGGATTCGTATCCAAAGACCACTTCGTATCCAAAGATCGTCAAAAATCCACCGGATTCGTATCCAAAGATCGTCAAAAATTTCACCAAAAATTTCACTAAATTCGCCAAATGTATTATCGATACCCTTTAATATCTTTATTCTAAATTTCTTCTGATAAACATATTGAACCACAGAACCTAATTTGTTGTAAATTGCAATGTGTTTAGGTAATCATAAATTGCGAATTATTCCTCAACTCAACTTTTGAACGCAATACTAAATATGCTTTTTAAAATTTGAAAATAAATACTAAACTAATTATCACGTTTTTCACCGCGGAGAATTCTGACTCTTGGCATTGCCCGGCTCAAATATTTGATTCACTTGATCGTGCCATGTCATCCTCGGACGTCCGGACTTCTTCTATCATTAGCTACCACGTCATATAAAACTATCCATTACGGAGACCCATCTTTTTAACACTGTCATTCATAGTTTTGCCACAAACACTTTCAACTGAACGATAGATATTTTATAAAGTTTGCCTGACAATTATTTTTATTCATAATTCGAAGTGTGCGTCAGATACTAGTCCCAGAGAGAGGTTTTATGTGACGTCATCGTTCAATTATCTTCCGTCTTTTTCGTTTTCATACAAGACGGGTGAGAAGGAAGAGGACGATCGTTGATGACATGCATACGAGCTCTCTCCGGGGCTACTTTATTATGGCTTACTTTCACAGTAATTATTAAACTGAGAGCAAAATTACACAATTCTTGTAGTATTTACCAGTTAATAAATAGCCTATTGGAAAACCAGCATTAAAAACGTGAAACCAGTTTGGCGATATAATGACGTAGACAGACAACGAATCTAATCAATGTTTAATGGAAACGACTGTAAATAATGACATTGTAATTGAAAAATCCCGTTTCCATTTAGTTTTGTTCGCTTTCAATGATTCGTGAACAAACTGACGCGAAAATTTTCGTCTACATGACGCTAGGTCGTTGAACTGACCTCTGCTTATCAAATAAACCTATTACTTATATATAAAGTATATTTTTTATGCTTTTACTGCTAATAATAATAATAATTTGATATTTTGTATAGCTCCGTTCTTTGTGAAAAATCACCTCAAGGGCGCTGTACAATTTAATAAGAGCTCCTACCTAGACTATAACTAACTTTATTATGTACAAACAGGTGTAGAGAAATATACTTACCTGTGAAAATCACTTAAAATAAGCACACATTTATTAAAATGTTTACGACTTTGTTTCCATTCAATGACACTTCTAGTGTTATTCTTTATTCCATGGCTAAAGTTATATTTGTTCACAGGTTAGAGTAAACTACAGTGTTTTCCAATAAGAGGTGTTATTTTGATATTCAATCGTAAAAGATCAATGGTTTCGTTGCTTGTGTGACACGTAGCGCCGTCTTGTTGAAAGTAAACGTTGTCCAGATCAATACCATCCAATTCCGGCCATAATAAATATATTTTTAAGTCAGACGGGATTCTATGATAAGAATGTTTCTGGAATGGTTTATCCTTTCCCTCAGTCCTGCAATCATAATACGTATAAGTTTAAGTCAGACGGGATTCTATGATAAGAATGTTTCTGGAATGGTTTATCCTTTCCCTCAGTCCTGCAATCCTGGTTCTTAACAGAGCTGTAAATCCTGGAACTCGCCCTTCTGTAAACATCGAGGAGGCACTGCAGTGCCTGGGGAGTCATCAATCGGTAAGCGTTGTTATATTGCACCCGAAGCCTTTCCATTGTTCTTTTCTTGAAATTAGCCCAGAGCTCGCATGTGTACAGGGTGGTGCAAAAGGCTAAGAAGAGCGTCCTTTTCACTCGTGGACTACAGAGCCGAAATCTTCTACTGAGCATGTTACATTTTAAACTCAGTACACGCCTCTGCCTGTCAATATCTTCATCATCCGTTAACTTGTTGTTGATGACATGTCCTAGATATTTTGTGGTTTCTACTGTTTTCAGAATCTCACCATTCAAAAAGACTGTGGGAATGTTTAAGAATAATATATATCCACTGAGGCGATGGCCCACGTAAATTGGACTTCTGTCCGTTGACCATCCCATATTTGTGTGACTCCAGTCGGGGTTCCACAATAGATTCAGTTTCCTGTTCGCTAGAAATTAGAACACAATAACTCTGACTTTTTGTTTGCGCATTCCAAGTTTAAATATTTTTATTGCCATTTGCACAAATACACAGTGTCCCAGATTGTTTTCCTTTCCAACATTTGAATATTGCCATTTAGTATGCGAGAAATAAAATTTTATTAGGCCATTACTCTTTTTTATGTCTTTACATACGCAGTTCTGAATTGGTTCCAGAATTTCGTTAATACATTGGTCTTAGCTCGTTGCAGACAAGACCAATGTCCCATTTATATTCATAATTCTAGTACCATAACCGAAAAGGGGTTCGTAAGTAAGAGATTTTACCTGATTTTTTTTCGGGCCTATAATAAGATTCGATTATTGTTCTACTCGTAGTATTTAATTAAAGCATCTACATTTAATTTGATTTATTTGTCTTAATTCATAAATGAATCATTTAGAATAATATTTAGTATATTTGCGGCACGTTCCAGAGTGGAAGATACTCTCAGTATCGCCCTGGTATAAGACAACCATTCAGAACTGTTGCTAGATCTGAATAGTCAGGTAATTTTCCACCTTCATCTTACTAATTTCCTTCACCTCCCCCCTTCCTTAAACCTCACAATATACGATGTCACAGTCCCACGGCTCCAGACGGTTGGGAAGAATTGGGACTCTTGTGCTTTATTCACTTTAAAAAGTGTAATAAAAATTAAGTTTTATTTAATGTTGTAAAATAATACCAAGCTAAGAAAGTTTCTTTTTTGAAATTTTTTAGAAATGACCTTCCATAATATAGTCTGAGAAAATAGGTTTAATAAAATAAAAGTATCCAACTAAATTAAACACAACACTTTTCTAAAAAATATTCATACAGTAAACCTATATGTGTAATAGTGTTTATAAGTAATCTTCTAAAAATATTCATACAGTAAACCTATATGTGTAATAGTGTTTATAAGGAATCTTCTAAAAATATTCATACAGTAAATCTATACGTATAATAGTTTTAATAAGTAATCTTCTAAAAAATATTCATACAGTAAATCTATATGTATAATAGTGTTTATAAGTAATCTTCTAAAAAATATTCATACAGTAAACCTTTATGTATTATACTGTTTATAAGTAATCATCTAAAAATATTCATACAGTAAACCTATATGTATTATAGTGTTTATAAGTAATCATCTAAAAATATTCATACAGTAAACCTATATGTATTATAGTGTTTATAAGTAATCTTCCCAAAAATATTCATACAGTAAACCTATATGTGTAATGGTGTTTATAAGTAATCTTCTATCACCTTCTGTCTATACAAAGAAGAGTGTCTGTGGCGGGCTACGTGGCATTGTTTTTTATACAAATCTTTTGAAATTTCGCACACTTAACCTTTAAAACAAATAAAACGTGTAAAGCTCGGGCAATATCGGGGACTTCATATAGTTTTTATAAATTCTTTCAGCTTTACAAATCTTACAAATATTATTAGAATATCCCGTTATTTTCCAAGGGTCTGGGCTAGTCTATAACCATGTTCAACTGTAGTGAAATGTGAAATTGTGCGTTCGTAATCGTAAAAACAAATGTTATTTTTTCATGTGACCTTATAAAATAGTGTAATTTTATCATTTTTCGTGTGACCATTAAAAACTAATTTTATATTATTGTAGAAAGATATCACTTTGTGGTTTGACATATTTAATAAAATAAAATACTTTTTGTTTTAAAACCACGAGTTTTTAATAATTTTTAGAACCGACCGGTTTCGCTTTACTCAAGCATCTTCAGGGTACAAATTATTACTGGTAATAGTTTGTACCCTGAAGATGTTTGAGTAAAGCGAAACCGGTCGGTTCTAAAAAATTATTAAAAACTCGTGGTTTTAAAACAAAAAGTATTTTATTTTATAAAACTAATTTTGTTTTCTTTTTTCATGCGACCAATTTTTAAAGATTCATATAAAGGTCTACTGTTACCGCTGTGCCATATAATATAATATTGCTATTTACGTGGGCCATACCAATACCACCACTTCTCAAAATATGCGATTCTTTTCCAATAAAATTAATATATTTTTTTTATTTCAGACCTCTCAACAATGTCATGACAACACGACGATCAGGATAGAGGAGTTTCCGAGAAATCATGGGATTTAAAACACTATTATTTAATATAAGTAATAACCCTAGTTGATGTATTTGCTACAATTAGCTTTCTGTAAATAATACTTTGTTGAAATAGTCTTTGTAAATTCGTAATTAAATTTACAGTCTAGATTTAATATAATTAAATTGCACTGATAAAAATACTTAAATAATCTTTGTATGATCAAATAATAATAATAAAATTAAAATCATAATGTGCGCTATTAATAAATAAAGAAGCATAAAACTTATTGATATTATTAACTCTAGTGAAGTGTAAAGTGTGTTAGATTGTGCGTTCGATATCGTAAATAATCACGTGTTATTTTTCGGGTGACCTTAAAAAACAAGTGTTATTTTTTGGGGGACCATTTTTTGGTAGTAATGTGGTTCAAGGGTTTACTGTTGCCGCTATGCGCCCTGTACGTGGGCGCGTGGGCCACGGAGGGTGGGGGTGAAGCAGGTGCCGGCGTGCACGACAACGGCGGGCACTTCACGCGCACGTGGGCCGTGCACGTGGAGGGTGGCAGGCACGTAGCAGACCAGGTGGCGGCGGATCACGGATTCATCAATCATGGAGAGGTAGGATGCTTTTAATATTTATAATATAAAAAAACAACTAATATGTACATGTTAATATACCTAGCAGTTCAGCTGTTTCGCCTTTCACAGACCTAACAACAAAGAACTGTAAAATGACAAACAAAATAACTAGCTATACTATCGATGTTTTGCAATATATTCACATATCACTGAGTTAATGCGTACAAATTCAAATTAATATTTATATTTGAAATACTCTACATTTAGTTTAATTACTAGAACTTTTTGGATTTTTTAATTTATTTATTAACGCCATTTTTAGTAGCTTTACATATAAATAGTAAAAATTGGACAGTATTTATTATACATAACTGAACTGCCTCAGCAAAAATCTTTTGTATATGTTTAGTGATAATTTGAAGATGTCCACTGACTCGGTATAAACACTTCCCTCATTAGTATTCTAGACAATAAGAAATACATATCGTAATTAATAACAATTGAGAATCAACAATATAAATTTATAAGGTGGTTCCAAATGGTGTGAGCATAATTACGAAGTTTTTAATAAGGTCCATATTATATTACAATATTGTGAGTAAAATACTAGTAAAACTGATATAAAACCCAAAATACCAATCTTTGACATGTGTTCGTAATAATACATTCATTCGTGTGTACCTACTTACTACCAGAGACAGTTCCTTGGTATGTACCTACATTTGTGCATTGCACTGCTTGTCTTCAGTCTTCACATAACAACGACATCTGTGCCCCAATCATCGATATAGGAAAGTATGCTCCTGTCATAATTACCGCCATTAGAAATTTGAGCTATCTTCTAGAACAGACTCCTGCGCAATCGCAAACGTGTCGTGCATATTCCGATATGTACAAAACATTGTTTTGCCAAACTGCGTCGGGCGGTATCGAGACAGCTGGTCCGGCCAAAGCGGTGATGTGAGACAGATTGCACTCCTATGATGGCAAATCACGTGTTGGAGCAATGCAGATATATAACTCATCCCGAGCACTATCGACGCGTGCGCGAAGCTCCTTGATGGCATGAACCAAAAAGGCCTTTTTGGGTTCATCCTTGAAGGCAAGTGAATTTTCAAAACTTTAATCATGCGTAATCCAATGCGTCTGGAGGGATCACTTTTTAAAAGGTGTGTTGAACTGTCATTTTGATAAGTTATCCGGTCACCGCTTCTGGATTCGTTTAGAAATACTAATTTACAATGTTAGCGCTACTACACTAACACAGTATATTAAAAGGGTTGATGAATTGCTTGTCATTTAATCGTTTCCTAATATATCGGAACACGTGTTCATGCACCTGCATTTGCTTTATAATATATAATGATGAAATGCTAAAATATTAGGTATTTTATGAAAACGTGTTCCGACATCGTGATAATACATTCGTATTTTACTAAAAGTTTATCAGGAAATTTATCAATTCGTTCGTTAAGGGCCTGCAATCGAGTTTTAAACCGAATTTCGAATAATTTGAAGAGATTCTTAATAAATTAGCAATGCTCATTTTTCTCCGTTTGCACCTGTATTACATACCAAGTACATTTTAAAAACGAAATGCACTCTGCACCAGCCGCCTCTGATTACTTCTTATGAATTGTGCATGATTTATAAATTTTACGATATTTCATTACATAATATGATATACCCATACTATATTCTCAGTCATGAAAGTATAATACGTAGAGTAAACATACTATACGAATAACGAACCTCACGTTCTGGCTTTAAATATATTTTACGAGCAGTAAAATAAAATATTTTCTCTTAAATTAACACTTCATAAATTATTTTCGAGCACGCATATGACGAAACGACAAACTCAAATATAAAGTTTATCACGGAATCCAGACTTATTAAAACTTCATATTTAACCTTTGAATCCATTTAAACTTAATGTTTATCCAAGGTTCTTCTTTAAGAAACATCATTATAATACTTGAAACGCTGAGATCTGAAATTGTTTTGCCATAAGTCGTTTAAGTATGCCCGAAATGTTCTGTCAATAGTAGATATGTCCCAAATGTTCTGGATAAAGTAGGTATTTCAAAAATGTTCTGGATAAAGTAGGTATGTACCAAATGCTCTGGAAAAAGTAGACGTGTCTCAATTGTTCTGGCTAAAGTAGGTATATCTCAATTATTCTGGATAAAAGCAGGTATGTCCCAAATGTTCTGGAAAAAGTGGGTATCTCCCAATAAATTGTTCTGGCTAAAGCAGGTATGTCCCATAATATGTTTTGGAAAATGTAGGTATGTCTCAATTGTTCTGTTTAAAACTGGTATGTCCCCAAAGGAAGAAGTTGGAAATGTCACAAATGCTTTGGTGTAATCAGGTGTGCCCCAAATGCTCTGTTGTCAGATATTCGAACCAGACGAATGAGCGATCCACGCGAGAATTTGTTCCTCCTAGATAAACGGAGAATCAGCGGGTAAACAATATCGCCGTATCTTGAGCAAATACGCGAAGGGCAAACAGAGATTCATTACACGCCGTGATTTTAGCTAGGGGTCACAATGCTTTGAAAATTTACTGGGAATTGCACTGAAAATGTAAAAAAAACATTTCCGGCAACCTGGGCTTTTATTGAAATTTTAAATTTAATACACGTGTCTGTTCTGGGTATCGATTCTCCAATCCAGACCGGTCGCAATCGCCGTCTTAAGTACATAATACATTTGTCGATATTCTAATTGTTAAGTCTCGTCGTAGGTACATACGCCAAATGTCAAAAGTTATTCCACTCGAACAACGAGTGGGTCGAACCACTCGTTGTTTTGACTGGAATGACTTCGTCAAGAATCGAGGACCTGTTCCGAGATAAGTAGTATTTATTTCAACCGTAATTTCGATAAGTAGGTAGGTAGGTAATAGGTAGTATTTAATACTAGTTGAACTAACTGTTTTCGATCTTGTTTTTCTGTTTTTGATTCTTGTGTATGTATGTATATTAAAAAAAAAAATCTCTTCTTTTATTTTTTCAAAATTTATATATTTTTTTTATCACAAAACATTGATTTTTAAATTCATATGTCTATGATTTTTAACAATTTTAACGATTACAAAAAAGTAGTCATTCAAAGTTGCCACACGGTAGCTTGTCTGTAGTTTCTCCAATTTTTCTTCATTTAATACATATACTAGGTAGATAATAATTTTCAGGTAAACACAGTTAAATTTGATTTCACTACAATGTCTGCATGTAATGCAATAGTCAACATTTTCTATTCAATATTGATTAAGGCCTATAGAGCTTTAAAGTTGCGTAACGAAATGTAAACAGTTGGGCTAGTCAAGAAATTGCAAATCAGTAAATTGTGAAAAATTTATGACGCCAGAGCTCACTATCCAGGATTTTATGAACTTATTTATACATGTAAAAATTTATTTGCTTTATGGTTAAAATAACCCGAATTCGTCGTAAAATAGGCGAAATCACGTATTAGTTTCCACTCATTATTAAAAATATTAAACATTCGTCCAATTTAAAAAAAATATTATTAGTATTTTGATAAATTGAATTGATAAACGTTATTCTGTCTCGATAATATTTTCACCGCATGGTAACCGATATTTTTCTATAAAACACAAAATCGACGTTCTATCAATATTTTACTGACACGTTTTTCTGTTCAGAACATTTTCTGTTCAGCTACAAATTACCTAGAACAGAATCACCAACATGTCGAGACGTCTTAGATATGTAAGTAAGTGACGATGTTTTCACGGCTTTTACAACAGAAATAAATCACAAAGATAATATTTTTTAGAAACGTTTGAGAACAGAAGATGCTTTCAGCATGTTGTTTGCTCTCAAGGTTTCAGATTTCTGTTTTTTCTTTCCCGCCTTTGTAACAAGATTGTAGTCATTCTTTTATTTAGTTATTTCAACTAGAAATATGGTACAAATTGTTCTTTGTTATAGTGTAGTTCCTACCTACTGACTACGCATGCTTGAGATTTTTCACACTGATTTTTGGGACTCGAGTGTACAAAAATTTCAATCAAGAAGTATTATTCTGTATAAAAGGGGATAGGGTGGTTTTTCGAAATCTCATGTAAACAATGATCTTCCTCTTGTTTTGAATGTCGAGTGTGCAAAATTTCATCAATCTCTGAACAAAACTGTAGATTTGTATCAAAATCGAATCCACGCGCGTCACCTGCCTGCCACCCGCCGCACTCTTCTTTATGTAAATAGAAAAAAGTCAAAACTGTCAGTATCCTGTAGATATATATTTTAATTGAGTAATTACCTACCTACTTAAAATATCACGTACCGTAATAAGTTGAAGCGAAATCTTTATATCCCATGTCAAAATTTATTTATTATAATAAATATAAATATGAATACAAGGTTTTCAAATTAATGTCGGGTAGCATTTTTTTATTTAAAAAAATGGTAACCATTTAATAAACCAATCATACAAGCGCCGCAGGTGAAAAATCTTCAATCTATATTTATTTTGATTTTTGCTGTTTAATTGTATCTATCTGTAAATATAAAGGACGCCCAAAAATACTAAATATTGAAGACAAGCAAGTTGTCGCGATTCCCACTTCTCGCATTTTACCTGTTAAATATCTTGATCATATTAGCACCCGTAAATTCGATCGATAGCTTTAAGAATAACGAAATAAGAAATATCAAAACTCACCTCCCTTACCTCTATGTTTTTAGAAACAAAATTTAGTAGTGTGCGCTTGTAAAATGGAACCCATTAATAACTTCAATAATATCGCGCGCGAAAAATGAATGCTGTTGATTTTTTATTATTTTATTTAGCCAAGTGGGCCGCACGAAATGGGCTCGCAATTCACCGGTTGTGCATCGCTGATTTAATTGCAGTGCAGAATTAATATCATATAACAAATTCCGAATGCTGCACTCGGCATTCTAAGTAGTGACCACTCTAGTCAATCACGTATCACTAGCGAAAAGTCCCGGTCGTGATAGTAGATAATCCGGATTTTTCACGGTGGAATCAGAATCCGGATTTTAAATCTTGAAATCCGGATTAATTTTGTTTAGAGAAGTTATTTGCAATATCATATTAAATGCACGTGTTCAGCAGGGTAGCTAAGAGGCGCAACACCTTTCTAAGGGCCTGTTCCCACTTCCGTTTTCAAATCGGAGGCGGGTCCCGTTTTAAAATCGGATGCACTATGGCCCTGTTCACAACTCCGTTTTAAAAACGGATCCGTTTTAAAATCGGATCCTACTCTACGAAAAAAAATAATTGTCGATTCAACCAAAACATTTTATTTGCTCATTTTTCAGTAGACGATTGTGCGCAACGGAGGACGATGAAGCTCTTGTTGTCATGTGGTACTTATTAAAAAGAAGGAAAAAAGTGAAAAGAAAATTTTGGGTTCACCCAATCATAGCTGAAAGATTTTTTGTAGGAACTTTCCAAGTGTTAATTGGTGAGTTGAGAAGTGATGAACTAAGTTCTTTAATTATTTTAGAATGTCTATCACTTCCTTTAACCATCTACTGGAACGAGTTTCAGAGAGCTTAACATATCAAAATACAAAATTGAGAGAGTGCATTTGTCCTGAAGAAAGGCCATCGATATTTTTAAGGTAAGAAAACAATAACAACTCAAATATTTTTTATATGTGTTTATTAAACTAATACGCTCTTCCGTGCATCGTGCATCTCATTTAAACTTTAAAAAATAAAAAAATATATTTTGAAACGAGTTGATAATTTACCAAAATATTTTCTTTGTTTTTCTTCTAATTTCTCAAAATTCGGCATGAATAAACAGCAAACTTCTCGCCAAGCCGATAATTTTAATGAATTATTTTATACCCTTATGTCGGCTTATCACACAGCACAATTCTTTCTCCGACCAGTGGGATTAAATTTTCGGTATTTATTTCCTTATCCATTATTATAGTTTTAATTTATTTACTTATCAAAATAACCAAATACAATCACGCAGCGTGCCTGCTTCCTTGCGATTGGGAGCGGGCGGGGATTGTGTCGGGGTGTGGCGGGGACTCTGCCGGAACGACTAGGCGGCAAGTGTGAACAGCTCCATACAAAACTATGAGCGAGCGAGTTCCGACAAGATTTTAAATCGGACGCACTGCGCTGGCGATCCATCCGAAAAAAATGCCGGATCCGTTTTAAAATCGTGTCGGACAAGTGTGAACAGCTCCATACATCCACTAAAATGTTACTGTTAAAAAACTATATTACATCGTCTTTAATTCGACTCCGTATATCTGTGTTCCGGTGCGAAGTCAAGAGATATTGTGTTAAGTATTCCTCGGGCGTCCCCGTTTTCTTATACCATTCAAACAACTCCCTAAACACTTGTTATTATTTATTGGTAAAGTTAAGAGACAAACAGCTTATACATAAAATACAAATATAAATATATACATGTTAAAAACAGTCAAGCCAAAAAAGTCTCCTATATTAATATTGATTGGAGATGGAGTTTTATTGCATAAAAAAAATAAAAAATAAAATAAAAATATATATATATATTTTAGGTGAGGAGGGGAGGAATAGGAATTTAGGATGAGGATAGGAGATGCTCTGGATACATTCCATACTATAGTATTAATTTTCGATCGTACGAGTTACTGTGCCACTAATAAGAACAAACATTGAAATTTTTCAGCGATATCGATCTACTACATTTTGCGAGCATAAAACATACGCTCGCTGAATTTTAATATTTAATTAATATTTGTTTTCATTGATTTTTAACAGATTTAAAACATTTAGTACCTAATTGGTTTGACAAAGTTTCAAAATTAGATTAAAAATTAAAAATAACCAACCCAACCCAATGTGCAGACACAATGTATGAAGAAAACATTTACAAAGCATTTCACAGAAGCAACATACAGACACAACATATGAAGAATCACTTTATAGATATGTTACAAAAAAAATTGTCTTATTAGACTTTATGAATTTTTATAATCACTCATTTGATTTATGTACTGTTGGTGTCAAAAAGTTGAAAAAGTATCCTCAATGATGGACTATATAAATGCATAAAAACAAAATCAGGAAAATACATTAAAAAGTACGGGGTCAAAAATAAACAGACCTAATACAAGATGTTTTACATTCAAAATACATGAGAAGATTAAAAAAGCTCATCATCTCTGGATGTACAAAGTTTGGTATTTGGAGATAATTAGGACGGCTATCAGAACAGAGTTTGTACCTACTTATGACTCGTTTTCCAAATAACATTTGAAAAAATAGGATTTCAATATATCGTTTCGAGATTTGTTAGAGGCATATACCTGTCTTAATTCTTCAGGCAATTTGTTATAGTTAGTGTAGGCAATATATTCTAATGATTTCAGTCCGAACTTTGTTGAGTGTATTTTTGATATATGTAGTTTGTTGTGTTGTCGTGTATTATATTGGTGAACATCATTGTTATAGTTCAGTTTTATATTTGTGTGGGTGTTACATTGAATAATATTTAAAATGGTGTTTGTTATCTCAAAGCTAGGAACCATCTTAAATGGCAAAACAAGTGCGTGACGGTAAATATCTTTAACAGGTATATCCCAAGGCAAGCCAAAAATGTTACGCATGGCTCTATTTTGGATTATTTGCAGCTCCGATATCATTTTTTGGTAGCAAAGCCCCAGATACTCGAAAAATATGCCAAGTGGGAGTGAATCATAGCATAGTACAATGATCGCAGTATGGCTGTGGGAAGCAATCTACGTAGTCTGTACATTACACCGGTCACCGGAGCAATCTTTGATTTAACATGGTCAAAATGGTTTTTCCATGTAAGCCGTGAGTCAATTAAAAGTCCTAGATACTTCGCGACATCTGTTTGTTCCAGTTTGTTTATTCCCAAGGAAATGTTTAGGCGTTGTCCTTTCCTATTCCCGAATAGCACATAGTGAGTCACATGTTAAGGCTAAGTTTATTGATTCTCAACCACTCGGCTAGATGACCCAAATCCCTTTCCATGTCTTTTTCCATTTCGTTTAAATTAGTATTATGATAGAATAATATTGTGTCATCAGCATAAAGTTGAAGGGTACCCTTCAACCCCCATTTTGCAATATCATTTATATAAATCAAGAATAATAAAGGCCCGAGAATCGAGCCCTGTGGTACACCACATGTTATATTTCTATGATCACTTGATTCTTTTCCAATAACAACCGAAGAGCACCTACCCGTAAGATAACTAGATAGAAGTTTTAGATTTTTGCCCACGATGCCCAGATATTCAAGCTTTTCTAACAGAATCTTATGATCAACCGTATCGAACGCTTTTTTGAGGTCTATGAAAATGCCCGCTGCATATTTTCCTTGATCTAAGTGTTTTTGAAGAGTTAGTATAAAATCAAAGGCAGCACATTTCGTGTTGGAGAATTTTCTGAACCCATATTGTTGAGGCGTGAGAATATTATTAGTTGTGAGATATTTTGTTAGTCTATTTTTGATTACATGTTCAAATACTTTGGAAAAGACTGGGAGTATTGATATTGGACGATAATTAGATGGATTTTTTTTGCAGTCTTCTTTGTGAATTGGAACGATTTTTGCTAGCTTTAATTGATCCGGAAACAGTCCACTCGCTAATGATTGATTAATGAGAATAACAAGATGATCCGCTAATTTTTCTTTACAGAATCCGAGTAAGTTAGTTGTCATACCATCGACCCCTGGAGATGCATTAGTTTTTAGTTTTGATATAATTTTTAAAACTTCTAGTTTGTTTGTATTGGCCATGTAGAGGGACTGTAATGGCTTTGGTTCCATGTTTATTGTATTTACGTCATCTGAATGAGATGGGATGCTCGCAGCTAGATTTTCACCAACCGATGTAAAGAAGTCATTAAACGCTGTACATATCTATGAATGAATATGCTTTATTTCGCACGGAGAAAAATGAGTATTACTGATTTATTAAAATCCTGTTATAAATGGGACAGCACGCCGTTTCCTAATAAACTTAAAGTACATTCACAAACGGAACATTAATTTGTCCTCATAATAACAATGACGAAATGTTAAAATTTTGATGAATACGTTTTTCGAAATCGCCAAAACACATTCGTGTTTTACTGATGTTCATTAGAAAACCTGTCAATTTATCCGTTAAAGCCTTGCAGTCCCCTTTTCATAGAATACGAATAATTTGAAGAGAATATATTTAGTAAATTAGCAATATTTTTATATCAGTAAGTTTGCCCCGTGCGCGAGGTGACGAGATTACTTGTTTTTTGTTTTGTACCTAGCAATCACTTTGTGGTTTTGCATATTTATTAAATAAGACAAACACGAAAACGAAAAATTGTCAAATAGGTAATTGTCAAATTGTAAAATAGAATGTTGGTTAGAAAAAAGTGTTTGTTTCATTTAACCCTTTAGGTGCGGTATGCCGATATATCGATATGCCACTTCATGCCTCTCGAGTGCGGCGCACGTGTCGATATTATGTACGCTGGGACAGTAGAAAACATGGTCACAGCATAGGGAACGCGTGTTCTTGTCACGCTCATTCTGCATTGGAAATATTGACCATTTAAAAAAAAATCCAACTTCTCTGCCACATGTCACCCCAAGTGGTAGGCTTCGTTTGGTGATATAGCAGGGGTGCCCGGGTTCATGGGGTGAGGTTTGTCTAGGTCCCGTGTCTGCCCACCTTCTGCATGGCAGGCCGGATATGGAGACACTGGTTGAGGAAGACCATTTGACCTCTCCAATAGTTATTGAGCCATCGCCCCCCATCTCAGTAGGAGAAACGGTTTCATACGTCCGTCACTTCTGGACTCACTCTTCCCTTGATTCGTACCCACCCGTCATACCCGATTCCTTCCCAGAACTTCCTACCCTTTATTCCATTAAAAATAGTTTCTACACAGAATCTCCAAAAATGACATAGGCCACGAGAAAAAATGTTTGCCTGAGTGCCTCCTGTGTGGAGCTAGTATAAAAAATTAAAAGAAATAAACATAGGCAAATGCCATGAAAATAAAAAATATATTTCTTCTAGTGAGGCGGGTTATTTACATGTTTGTGCATGATAATTTTATTTCAATAAACGCCCGGGTTGCCGGCAATAAAAAAAAAGAATAATTTAATTTTTCCATCGATTTTATTGACACTTCTTATAAAACTATGAACAAAACAATTAATGCACCTAAATGGTTGCGATTATATGTTAATTTCAATCTTTTTTCTAACTTTGTTTTAATCAAACGAATGAAATCTTTTAAATCATGCCAAAATTCTTCACTTCATCTAAAAAAAATACTTTAATCCGGATATCCGGGTTTTGAGTTTTACTAAGTTCAGTTTCGGATGTGGAAATCCTAATCCGTAGTAGTGATGTCTAATGAATATTTAATCAACGAATACCACGAGTAGCAGTGCAGTGGTGCAAACTGCTATGGATAAGTACTAGTTATAATGGAATTTGACTGTGTCGATGCGCCAGCGGTCTTTGGTGCGGTCGGAACGGTTTGCACCATTCACCTTTGAACTGATCACTCGATGACACAGGTGCCACAGACACGTATTGCGTAATGTAAAGTTAAATAATATAATACAGGGTTTTCCAATAAGAGGTGTTATTTTGATATACAATCGTAAAAGATCAATGGTTTCGTTGCTTGTGTGGCACGAAGCGCCGTCTTGTTGAAAGTAAACGTCGTCCAGATCAATACCATCCAATTCTGGCCATAAAAAATCATTAATCATCTCTCGATAGCGCAATCCATTCACCGTAACTGTTGCTCCAGCCTCATTTTCGAAAAAGTAAAGTCCTATGACTCCACCGGACCATAAACCGCACCAAACAGTCACACGTTGAGGATAGAGAGGCTTTTCAATAATAACTCTTGGGTTTTCCGAGCCCCAGATGCGACAATTTTGCTTGTTGGCGAAGCCACCGAGGTGGAAATGGGCCTCATCACTCAAGATGATTTGCATTTGATTCACTCAAGTGAATTTTAATAATTTCAGTGCGTTGTTGAAGCGTGTATCGTTCCATTTTTATTAATGGCGTAGTTTCTACTTGTAAAATGTCTAAAAATGACAGCTTCAAAAGTAACATCTACCGAAATAACGGGCTATTCAAAATAACACCTCTTATTGGAAAACCCTGTATATTCATTGATTTATATGTACGGTGTACGTATACAATAAAATCGAATATCTATTATAAACCCCTTACTAATCAACGTATTTTAAATTTTGACCCCTGAGAAACGACAGTTTTTGTATGTTAAACTGTTGTTTACCAGCTGTGTACAATTTAAAACACTTTTATTAGTAAGGGAATCAGACTGGAAATAGTGCAACTCCTACGGCTGGCCGCATACATACGTTTTCCGTATTCGATTTCCGAATTCGTTTTCCGTATTCGGACATCCGAATGCACGGAATCAGTAGAATATACATTAACTGCCGCACACGTTCGTTTTAGTTCCGAACGGAACAAATTCCTTACGCACGTTCCGAATGCTAGCCGGCGCGTTCGGAGAAACCGAATGGAAAAAACCTAATGACGTCATGCGGAACGCAGCTATTGCATACAGTTTGTTTGTGCCGACGCAAACGTTCGGAAATTTCTGTTCAGTAATTCAGTGTTGCCAACGGATCTTGTCCTAATATCGCCGTTTCTCATACATAAGGTAGCGTAAAGTAGCCGAATTTGCTGTTAGGTGGGACATGTTTAAAATTGATGTTTTTACGTGAAAATAAAAATTTCGTGGGGGGGGGGGTGACTAGAGAATTTCAAAAAAATAAAATTGTCCCCAGAAAATAAACAAATTACAAGAAAATATAAAATTTGTCCCCAGAAAAATAAATTTCATGGGGGGGGGGTTGGCTAGAGAATTTCGGGACATGTTTAAAATTGATGTTTTTGAAGTAGCTTAATTGGCGACCAGTCGCCTTTTAGATTTTTTCGGCGCCGATTCTCGCTCTGAGTAGCCTAAATGGCGATATATCGCCCTTGTTGGCAACACTGGTACTGACGTATATACATTCCGAATGAAGAAAAACGAACGTTTGCGCTAGTCTCACGGAATTCCGAATACGGAAAACGAATTCGGAAATCGAATACGGAAAACGTATGTATGCGGCCAGCCTACATCGGTCGCGTCCGTCGGTTGCGTACGTCGGTAGCGTGAGTCGGTTGCTTGCGGTAACGTGTAGGTGAATGAACGAAGAGCTGTAGTCCTACGCCCTATGTACGAGTATCATAGGCTCAGTTCATCAGCGCTACGTCGCCACTACGTTGGCATTATTTCCAGTCTACTATAATGAGTCCAAACTGCCCGGGGCAGTAGGAGCATGGCATCTACAATTTGAGGAATTTTGTTAGATTGGAGGGAGTGAGGAGGGGATGACTATTGGAAAGTGGAAGGTTGGAAACACTCACTATGTATCATTCTACTAAACTAATCTAACTATCTTACTCCTGAAAATCAATGCATTATGTCATATTAGTAACTTCAGGATTCAGGATCCACATCTCAATTAACGAAGCCAATAAAATGCTGGGATTTATAATTCGCATAGCACAACCCTTCCACAACATAAACACTCTATATTCCCTTTACACCTCATATATTCGCCCGCACCTGGAACACTGTACACCGATCTGGACTCCTTTATACCAAGCCCATATCGAGAGAAAAGAAAGAATTAAAAAAAAAATTTAAACACTAAAATTATAAACTAAACTTACACTTCTCAAATTATACCGAATCCATTAAATTTCATAATTTTAACTCCCTTTAACCACGACGTCTAATTTTTGAACAAATATTATTATTTAAAATCCTAAATAATGCTCTGGACTCACCAGAACTTACCAATTTAATAAATCTTCATATTCCGTCTAGATCAATCCTACAATCTGATTTATTTTATCTAACCTCTTGTAGAACAAACATTCGAAAAAATTCCCTAATTCCTCGTATATGTGCACAATATAATACAAAATTTTTACAGCATTGACATTTTGGTAATAACCTAAAGAAATATCGATATGAAGTAATGCATACGATCGATTATTAATATGAGAGTATGGAATGTATCGGCAGCATCTCCTATCCTCTTCCTATTTTCCCCTTCCTCTCCCCTTCCCTTAACACCAAATTAATTTTAAGATACTAAAACTTCATTTCTAATGCACTTTAACATAATAAACTTCTGTGGCTTGACTTCAGTTAACTTCTATATTTATATATTTATAGAAAATTGGATGAAGGCAAAAAATGCCTAGCAGTTTTCATTGATCTTCAAAAAGCTTTCGATACCATTGACCACGAAATACTGTATTTAAAACTAAAAAAAAAATGGAATAACCGAAACAACCCTAAACCTACTTAGAAGTTACTTAACGGGAAGAGAACAATTTGTACAAATTGGTAAAAGAAGGAGCAAAACTCTACCAATTAAGTACGGTGTCCCCCAGGGAAGCGTATTAGGACCTATACTATTTCTAATTTACATAAATGACCTTACGAATCTTCCCATCAAAGGAAACATAATGAGCTTTGCAGATGACACTGTAATTTTATTCCATGAACAAGATTGGACAAGCACATATAAGGAGGCTGAACATGGCCTAACTGTTCTTCAAAACTGGCTTAAAGCAAACTCCCTTACATTAAATGTGAATAAAACCAAATATTTAATTTTCTCCAAAAACAAAAGAGGACAACCAATGAATGAGCATATACTCAAACTACATGAATGTCAAAAAAAAATTCCTCAATGTTCCTGCTCGATTATAACTCAAACCAAAAGCATAAAATATATTGGTATTGAAATTGACGATAAACTACACTGGGATTCACACATTGATCGAACTTCAAAAAAGTTAACTAAACTCATCTACTTCTTCAAAAAATTACGGAACATTTTGTCAGCTAGGGATTTAAAGAGAGTTTACTATGCTTTATGCCACTCCAAATTGGAATATGGAATAATAGGATGGGGCTCAGCAGTATCAAAACATATAAAACAGCTGAAGGTAACTCAGAATTGCATCATAAAGACCATACTAAAGGTTCCCATAAGGACGTCAACAACAGAAATTTTTAAACAATTTGACGTTCCAAGCATACAGAAAATCTATGCCAAAAACATTTTGGTACAACACCTCAAAAATAATTCTCAGGAAAACACCTCACATACTCATAAAACCAGAGCCAAACAAACAGAGATACTAACTATACCAAAGTGTAACTCTACCTTTGGACAAAGAAGCTCTGAATTTTTAGCAGTAAAGGTATATAACAAACTCCCACTTAGTATCAAACAAATCAAAACAAAAAACAACTGCATTAAGAACATTAAATCTTGGCTTAAGGAATTACCGGAAAAAGAACTTACTAGCATATTTAAAACATCGTCGTAAAAGTTTCTGGAAACCCTTACCCGAAACATGGAGTCATACCATAATAATAATAATAATAATAATAATTGGATAATTTGTAGAGCGCCGTTTTTGTGAAAAATCACCTCAAGGGCACTCTCACCTCATAGAAGTCGCTGAATAACTTATCCAAAACCTAGTCCCCCTCAGCACAGGATCTCCTAGTGAGGAGGACTATGAATATAATCAACATCTATTGTTTATATATATTCTTATAAAAATGTAAAAAAAATGTATAATATAGCCACTAAATAAAAAAAAAAAAAAATAAAAAATAAAAAAAATATATCTATCATTGTATATTACATAAAAGCTGTTTGTTTCTTACAAAATAAATAAATAAATCTCGAAATTTATTTTTTTATTATCTCGATTTCAGAACTCTAAACCTGTATTAAAAATAGAAATTCAATTTTATACCACTTTTTCGATTCTTTACATTATTTAATTATTTAATACATGCATTTTAAGTGCTCCAGTTATTATTCAGATTCGCGATTGACAGAATTCACTTGTCCCAGAAATATTTAACAATGGTCGAAAATACCAACACAGTATCTAGCTTCCTACCCTCTACACAGGAAAAATGAGTATTGATAATTTATTAAGAATTATTTTAAATTGTTTGTAATCCGGTTAAAAACGGGATTGCAGGCCTTTTAACGAATGAATTAACAGGTTTTCAGGTAAACTTTGAGTACATTTCGAATACATTGTTCGTATACGTCTTCCGACATCGTGATAATGTATTCGAAATGTACTAAAAGTTTATCTGTAAACCTATACCATACGTTACCTACTTGATTTTTTTTTGTTGTATGTTTTTTATTTAGTTATAAAATTGCATTTTTTATATCTAGTATAAACCTTTTTAGTTTATTTGTATTACATTGAGGACACTTTACAATACAGCTAAAATTTATTCTTTATCGTATTTAGGTATAACCCACGAAAAGCAGCAAGGCTTGCTTCTTTAACATCTGTCGGTAATTCATTAAAAATCTTAAATCCTTAAAAATAGAAATTATTTTGGGTTCCCGACAAATTTGTTTTTGGAAGTCTAAAATCTCCACAGTTTCTCGTGCGGTAGCCACGTGTTCCGAAATTAAAATTAACATTCTTAAACATGTATTTTGGGAGCATCTTATTTATTAGCTTAAGGCGATGCCATACGTAGTAATGCAAAATCATGTGTTTTTAGTTTGAAAATTTAATCGCCTAGAAATGTTTCAGATGCTTTAACTAAATACTTCGAGTAGAATATATCTTGACCTTTGAAATAATCGAGTATTTTTTAGATAAATCTTATTATAAGCCCAGAAAAAAATAATTTAAAGGCCTATGAAAACTGCTTTAAAGTTCAAAATCTCCTACTTACGAACCCATTTTCGGTTATGATTTTATTGTATAATGTGGCAAATTAAGTTATTTATAAAATGATCGAAAAAAAAAATTATATTTATGCCTAAACATCCACAAAATAAAATAAAAAGCACTTTTTGGACATGTTTTTTTCTTGCATAAATCAAAACAGGCGGATGGTGTTAAGCGGGAATTTAAACCTTATCGCCATCTACGTAAGGGTTGTTATTGATAGCGGCTCAATTTAAAATACTACACGACGTAGTGCATCGCCTTAAATATAAACATTATGGTATTGTAAATTATTCGCTGTCTCACACTTAACATTCCTAATTTTTTCTGCATAATAATTATCTTAGAATACCTACTACAATTCAATACCTATTGAATTATTTGCAATTTCTTTATCTGCGTTTTATTGGACAAGAAAGGGACACTAGAGCAGTAATTTAAATGAGATGCTACTATACTGTTATAAACTAAGTTACCTGTATTTAGATCTAATTTATTCCTTATTTTTCTCAAAAAATTAACCTTTTTCTAAGCTAATAATTGGCTTCCGAATTCCATCTTTCGCTTTCACCAACCGTCTTTAGGACCTAGAGTTATTTTAGTTACACTGTTTATACACTATGAAGAATTCCCCGTAAATTAATGTGACACTAACTTCTGTGGAATATCCAACCAACGATTAAAAAGATAATGAGGATTAGTCGGATTAGTTAAATGTTTCGAGGAGATTAGGGTTTTAAGTGGCCATAGATTTAGGGCACTAATACCATACTTTCGAATCGATTGAAAAGCGATTCACTTATGCCAAGTCATCTATGGCTTTCGATAAGCCTGTATTTTCCGATGTTCGTAATGCTTTTCATAAGATGGCTGCACTGTTCTGTAATTCGTGTTTTAATCGATTTACGGTAATTTGTGACGGCATGTATCATTTTGACAGTTGCTTCTAGAGAGATTGAAGTTGAGTCAATATTGTTTACTATAATATGTACGCATTTTAAAGTTCGTCTTTGTGTCAATGATATGGAGAATTGTATGGCCGAGTTTCAAAACAGAATCTAACGAGAGAATTTTGAAGTGAAAACATTTTTTGGGTCTTACCTCAGATTTTTTGTCCGATCCGAGTGGACCAGCCACCCAAGTGTTGGTTTAATGAGTTTACATCGTCCATTGATAAATAGTCTAGGGCTCTAAATGTGTATCTATAAAATCAAACAGATACGAGGCTGTGAATTTGAAGAAGTGGAATTTTTATTAATATTATTATTTAAATGTCACTGTCGCTATATACCCAAAATCAATTCGCTGTACTTCCGTGCCATCTTCTAATTTTTGCATTCTTCTTTTCCGTTGATTTTTACTTTTGGTTTATTTTCTATTTTTTAACACTGTACAAGAGTCCCAGCTGATCGGAGCCATCGGAACCATGGCATCCCCCAGTTGGGGAATGTTGTGGTGTGATGGGAGAGAGAATGGGAAAGAAATGGTGAGGAGGAAGGTAAGAAAGTACCTGGCTATTCAGGTGTAATCGGCAAACATAGTTATTGCCATTTTATTCTTAACATTTCGATTCTTAATGGTTGTCTATCAACATTTATATACTTAGTGTATGTAGAATGGGATCACGTATGTCCATTGTATATTGGTTTTATTATAGTTTGATCGTTATTTTCATCATTTTCGTTTATATAATGAAACCTACAAGTGGACCCTTAGATGGCGAATCGAAGTAATGGAAAATCAAAAAATAGTTAGATAAGTTAAAACGTAAGGTACGTTATAATCTAAGCACTTTTTGATACCTATACGTATTTAAAATACACTTTTAACAAGTTATGCTTTAATTATTAAGACTATTTATTTGTTCGCGTCCGTACACACGCAATGTGGATATGAATAAATAGTTTAGTCCGTATAAAAAATCAATTCTTTCAAGAAAGGCATACGAATACAGTATTGTATCGGTGATTTAATCCAATATTGTATTGGTGTGTCTTTCTTGAAACAATTGAGTTTGTATACGGACAAAATATTTATTCATATTCATTGCGTGTGTACGGGCGCAAACAAATAATTCGTCTTAATATTTTAAAGCATAAATTGCCAAAAGTGTATTTTAATAAAATAATAAAATGAAAGCCATCTATGAACACGTAGATTACAACGTACGCTACGTTATGAGGTAAGCCGTTTTTGCCTTAAATTAACGGTTTTTCGTCCACGTTAAGACGAAGCTACTAGCCAAAAATGTGTATATTCTTGGTATACCTTATATCGTAGGTAATAGGCATTAAAATCGCGTGACAAACGGAGTCTAGAAACGTTCGATTTCAAGCAAAAAACTGTTTTTTTTAAATTTATTTTGTAAATAATTTTATAAGAAAGCAAAAAGGTTAATCAAGTGAAACTGTCACAGATAATCTTAGCTATAGTAGTGTATTTTTTTAAAGTTGTTTCCTTTATGGGTTCATACATTTCTATTGAAAAAATATTTTTTTAGTAGTTTGCATTTATATTTTTTATTGAGTAATTTTTTTATTTTATTTGTATTCTACTCAAGCGAAGCGATAGGAAAACCTTCAATTTATCTAAAGCACATTTTTTGGTATTCATAATGTACACCAATTAGTTATAAAGATTAATCCAAATAGTGATTTGGCATTAAGCTTCGCCTTAAAGTGTCATCTCCAACAGTTAAAAAACATGTTTTATTAACAAGCACTGTTTAACGATTGTAAAAATTAAACTGTGCGTAAATTCGGTAGTTTGCCTTTGCCCTGAAGCCCTGAAACTTGAACTTGAGTTCCGAAAATTGCGTAGTTTTTTCTCTCTGGATCTTATGCCTTAAAGTTCTGGTTAAAATCAACATCAGAAAAATCCAGAGCGAAAATATAAGGAAACACTCCCATACATCGATATATAAGATATATTAGGTGGACGCTCACTTCTTAACCTTCCTCGCTTACTTCAGGGGTAAGCAGACAGGCCATCTTACCCCTAAGCCAAACAACTCGGTCTTGGCACACACTCCTTGCTTCATTCATCATCTCGTATATACTCTAGTTATTTTGGTTCTTGACACGACCCGACCGTGCGATGTCTTCTTCGGACGTCCCCGACTTCTTCTACTATTCACATTTGATCACATATTCTCCTTACACTACTTTCTTTGTTTAATCGCTGTACATGCCCAAGCCATATGAGTGTCCCTTTCTTAAATCTTACTCATTACGCTTCATCAGCCTTGCATTCTTTGCGGATCTTCACATTCGTCACACGATCCTACATGGTTTTACCACTGCCACTCTGCTAGTTCCATGCCTCACTGCCATACACTAGGGTAGAACCCACAGACATAAGAATATATAGACTAGAAATTAAAGGTGAGGGGTAAAATCAACTGTTGAAAAACGAAGGGGGTAAAGCTGACTGTGATCTGTCAATAAATCAATCTGACAGTATATAGGCATCTCGCATTTTAATATCACCATTTAGTTCTTAAAAGTAAAATCTTCTTTTGAATGAATAGACATTTTTACATGGGAGCGCAAATTACTCGCCACGTTATGAACAAATTAGCGAAGTCCAAATTCGGCAAAAAAAATTTCTTCTATTTTCAGAGTCGAATATTTTGTTTACGTATTTAGTTAAGACACTTTTATAAGTGTTCATAATTTACTTCCCAGTAACAACGATGCGCACACTTGAGAATCGCTACATTCGACAAGATGTATCTCGATGTGATAGTATATGTTTCTACAACTGATTCATATTATACGATGTGAATAAGCTTAAAATGATGCTTACATATGGAATGTAATGCGACAATTGGGTTTATTTTCTTTTTCACATCTATTTTTACAAGTTTTCATATCACAAGCCACTATTTTGCCGTGTTATTTCATAAAATGCCTCGACCATAGCTCGACGCTAGTTCGAACAAGAATGATGACGTCACATTCTCAAGATTCACGGGAAGCCATACACGAGCCCAGCCGGCTCCAATGGAACCGGTATGGGGAGTGGGGAATAATACGCTTTTAATCACTTAGGGCAGGTCTACTAATATTCATATGTCTATGGTAGAACCACTCCACTGTGGACTGCTAGCCTCGCTTCTTTGGCCCCTTTGTTTTGTTAACCTTTCCCTTACTGTGCTAAAAAATCCACGAGTTCCGATGCTGTGTAGTCAATACACATCTCAAAATAAGCGATTTAATATCAGAAAAACATGAATATTCATAGCTAATCGCTTATGTTTATTATATTTTATATCAAAGGTGATATTAATTGTAATTTTGCTGAAAACATGAAAAAACCATCGGCAGATGCTAAAAAAACGTGCGAAGAGTCCATATCTGACGTACAACAGGCGCTGGATGGGCGCTGGACGCACACCCACAGCTATGCGGTCGTAGATATCAATGGTCTAAATGTCTAAATACAACTAATAGAGAACTAAAGCGGGACATCAATAGCGTGTCTTTTCCTCGCACACTCTTCGCGTAGCAGTGTCACACGGTTGATTGTATTGATGTATTTTTTCCCGATTTTTAACAAAAATCTTTGATATTTAATTGAATTTGAAAACTATGTAAAATATTATTTTTTAATTCAGTGCATAAATGTATAACGAAGGAATACCTAAAATCTGAACCCAGAATTTATTATATTTATTAAAGTTATTAGAAGAAATGTGTAGTAAATACACACCACAAATGAGGAAAGGTTAACGCCAACCAGGTTCAGTCCTTTAATGTTTCCTGCATTTACTGTTTCAATATCTCTTCATTCCTTCAGAATGAAAAACAAACCCCAATTGGGGATGCCATAGTCTCACTGGCTCTGGACAGTGGGGAGCACACAGACATAGGAATTAATAGACGAGAAGATAATGGCGAGGGGTAAAATCAACTGTTGAAGAACGAAGGGCGTAAGGCTGACAGTGATTCGTCAATAAATCAATCTGACAGTAAATAGGCATCTCGCATTATAATATCACCATTTACTTCTTAAAAGTAAAATCTGCTTTTGAATGAATAGACATTTTTACATGGGAGTGCAAATTACTCGCCACGTTATGAACAAATTTGCGAAGTCCAAATTCGGAAAAAAAATTCGGTTCTATTTTCAGAGTCGAATATTTCGTTTAAGTATTTAGTTAAGACACTTTTATAAATGTTCATAATTTACTTCCCAGCAACCAACCAGCTTTGTGTTTCGCGTCCAGACGTTTCTCGATGTGATAGTATATGTTTCTAAAACTGATCTATATTATACGATGTGAATATGCTTAAAATAAAGTAAAATAATGCTTATATATGGAATGTAATACGACAATTGGGTTTATTCTCTTTTTCACATCTATTTTTACAAGTTTTCATAGTACAAGTCAACATTTTGCCGTGTTATTTCGTAAAATGAACCGATGATGCCTCGACCATAGTTCGCACAAGAATGATGACGTCACGTTTTCAAATTTCACTTGAGGCCATACGCGAGCCCAGCCGGCTCCAATGGAACCGGTATGGGGAGTGGGGATAATACGCTTTTAATCACTTATGGCAGGTCTACTAATATTCATATGTCTATGGGGGAGCATCATTTGTGCGGTATTAAAAATCTTAATTTTTTTACCTTATCTATTACCCATTGTAAGAAAACTTGCCGTTAGTTTAATAATAATTCAGCTCTTTCGGTCATTAAATTTTATGACTTTTATTGCGTCATCGACCACAAAGTTTTGGTTTATAACACATAAAGGAAAACGGAAAAGTGTTATAATATCGAACCGTCACAATTTAAACTACGTAATTCTTCTGATGGTTTCGTTATTACGATAATATACGTTCGATAAACGTAATAATATTACGTCTGTGTTTTCAACGGTCAATTTTATTGCACCAGATTTCAATGCTCGAGTAATATGCGAACATAATAATAATTTATCGGCTGTGAGAAAGCAGAAAGCAATCTAATATGTAAATCGTATTATATTTTATAAAACAAAAACTAGCCGAAGTCACCGGCGTTTACAAGTCTGCAAAATTTAATCAGTAATATCTAAATTCTCATTTAAGGGGTGGGAAAATGCGATGGGGTTGGGTTTTTTAAATCTTATGTAAAGAGTGACATTCTTGTTGCTTTAAAGGTCAAGTGTGCATTATTTCATCAATCTTAGAATAAAACTGTAGATTTGTATAAACATCAAATGGACGCCGCCCGCCCGCCGCAGATGTTCTTCATTGCATAAAATTATATAATAATTATTAAGGCGATGCCATACGTAGTAATGCAAAATCATGTGTTTTTGGTTTGAAAATTTGGTCGCCTAGAAATGTTTCAGATACTTTAATTAAATACTGCGAGTAGAATACATCTTGGCCTTTGAAATAATCGAGTATTTTTTAGATAAGTCTTTATATAAGCCCAGAAAAAAAATAATGTATAAGGCCTATGAAAACTGCTTTAAAGTTCAAAATCTCCTACCTACGAACCCATTTTCCGTTATGATTTTATTGTATAATGTGGAAAATTAAGTTATTTATAAAATGATCGAAAAAAAATTAAATATTTATGCCTGAACATCCACAAAATAAAATAAAAGGCACTTTTTGGCCATGTTTTTTTCTTGCATAAATCAAAACAGGCGGATGGTGTTAAGCGGAAATTTAAACCTTATCGCCATCTACCTAAGGGTTGTTATTGATAACGGCTCAATTTAAAATATTACACGACGTAGTGCATCGCCTTAATTAATGAAATCAAGAAAGCGACGCTTACATGGTTTAGGCATGTAGAAAGGTTGAGCGGGGAAAGGAGTGTACGAAGAACATGACGCGAAAGAGAATTTGTAGAAAAAGTGATTACTATGTTAAGATATTGTGTCAGCGCTTTATTAGCAGCAGACACATACCTGACGAACCTCGTGCTGGCACTGACGCGGTGGACTCTCTCGCTGCAGCAGCTGGTCCAGTTTCTTCACCACCTAGCATTCTTGCTGCAGAGTCTCCATCTTCATCTATCTTCGTTTTACCTGTTCCTGTACTTCATTTTACTTAATTTAACTTCACTTTTTTTTTGTAATATTTTTTTTTTGTAATATTTTTTTTTGTAATACCTGCATCAACTGTAAAGCGCCCTGAGATGATGTCTCACAAATGCGGCGGTTTACAAATTATCCAAGAAATAAATAAATAAATAAGTACTCGATCAAGTGAATCAAATACGCTAGAAGAGTGTGTATGAGACGATGTATGCATGTAAATATAGCAAGGAGTGTGTGTCAAGACAGAGTTGTGTGGTCTATCCTCTCTGCTTACCTATTTATCTAGTTACACCATTGTGTTGTGATTAAAAGTAGCGCTATTCGTAGATAACCGACGGCACGTCATATTTTCAGAGCGAATGTTCAAATCAAGTCATTAATTTTAAGGTTACCTTACGAAGACTACATTGTAATACCAATTAGATGTAATTTTATAATTTTTTCCGAGGAAATCGCGTAACGAGACTTTGATTTACGTCCGCCTGGTACATTCATTGGTACCTAGTTTCCCCTTGCAATTCCCAAACAATGGTTATATTACCTACCAACCTTCTTTGGTTACATTAATTTATTCTCACGGTGTATCCGGGTTAGCGTAAGCGACGTCAGAACCGCTGACCAATCACAGGTCGTGTTATGAAGAAGTAGTTACGCATATCTGATAGCATTTATTGTTGAGATTTACTTTTTAACTCTTCGGGCTGATTTGTTCGTTTTTTTCACCTAATATCCGTATAGTCAATTTGTATGCGGAACAGCTCATATGGTCTCGTGGAAATCGTTTTGGTACGTATACATTTGCAAACCGAAACGCGAACCGAGCCACGAATTACGTGAAAGGAACGAAATAACTGCAAGCCGCATTTCGCGCCATTTGCGATTGCTTCGTTCCTTTCCCATAAGTTGAGGTTCAGTTCGGCAGTTCGGCTCGTACATGTATACGTAGAATTATGTGTCCCTTACTGGCATAGTTAGAAATATGAACTAAACGGTGTTATGCTCCCGTAATACGTGGCTCCGTTCGCGTTTCGTTTCGCAAATGTATACGTACCATTAGGAAGAAACAAATACCAAACTTTAAATTCAAATATGGAAGTTAACCACATAATAAAGCAGCATCGAATTCGCCAATTAACCGAGCTCTTCATACTCTAAATAATATTTGTCTTAACCATAAAACATCGATATTTTTCCGGATTCACTGCCCAAATTCAAACGTGGCATCATGTCGATAATACTATTCAATGCGCATACATACAGACACAAACACTCACACGTACATTAAACACGTCACACACACACACACCTATAAACTACACACGTCACCTGGTAATTAAGGAATAAACATACCACTTAGCCGACATTACAAGGAAACATATTATAGGTACTCAACATGAAATATCTAATTTCTGTATATTGTTTCATCTCTGTAAATCATGTACTATTTGTTTCTATAATATAAAATAAAATAAAAATAAGTACACCTCTATGAAACGAAAGATTCCATCATTTGAAAAAAAAATTATAAACTTTTGCGAAGTTTTTATTAATTATTCTTCTATAAAACAACAAAAAAAGTGAGGTAGAAGTAATGGTTATACAGGGTTTTCCAATAAGAGCTGTTATTTTGATATTAATTCGTAAAGATCGTTCGTTGCTTGTGTGGCACGTAGCGCCGTCTTGTTGAAAGTAAACGTTGTCCAGATCAATACCATCCAATTCCAGCCATAATAAATCATCAATCATCTCTCGATAGCGCAATCCATTCACCGTAACTGTTGATCCAGCCTCATTTTCGAAAATGTAAGGTCCAATGACTCCACCGGAACATTAACCGCACCAAACAGTCACACGTTGAGGATAGAGAGGCTTTTCAACAATAACTCTTGGGTTTTCCGAGCCCCAGATGCGACAATTTTGCTTGTTGACGAAGCCACCGAGGTGAAAATGGGCCTCATCACTCAAGATGATTTGCATTTGATTCACTCAAGTGAATTTTAATAATTTCAATGCGTTGTTGAAGCGTGTATCGTTCGATTTTTATTAATGGCGTTGTTTCTACTTGTCAAATGTCCAAAAATGACAGCTTCAAAAGTAACATCTACCGAAATAGCGGGCTATTCAAAATAACACCTCTTATTGGAAAACCCTGTATCACATTTGTCTAATAAAATATGTGGTTTTTTTCATTATCAGTAAGTTTAGTTAAGTGTTTAGACGAAAAAACGTAATGTGATCCATTTAAAAAAAATTTATGTTTGATTTCAAAATTTTAATATTTAAGAAATTATTGTTTATTTCTAATAATAAAAGTTGAAGGCGTATTTCATCACCGAAAACTGTAATTAGTTTTTGGATACGTTCAGTAATTTCCAATTTATTTGAATTTCATTGTGAAGCTTAAACCTACTCACAAATTCTCCGACTTTCCGACAACATCTTTAAGAAATGTAACGGTCAATATGCCCGAGGCCTGAAGGATTAATAGCACTCTTGATTTTCAAACTCATGTCCATCGATGTCTTGTGTTGTAAACAATTTGTGATATATTTCAACAAATTCCTATGATGTAGAATTGTAAAGATTGGTGTACATTACACCTTTAATTACTTGATGCAGAATCAGACCATTAATTTTACGACCAATATAACGATCAATTCGCTCCATGCTCGGATAATATGACATTTGATTGAATCACCGATATTTAAAAAACAAAAATTCCTGGAACGAATTGAAAAATAAAATTTAAATTCTTGCATAAATCTATTCTCTGAATTAAAACTCAAAGGGGTGTTTATACTTTTAAAACTAAAAAAAAAAATTGGTTTGACTGAGGATTGAACCTTCCTCCCCAAGGACTAGTGTCAACAGTGTTAACAACAACGTAGCCAAATCCCAATTGGTTAATTTCCACTTTCAAGATTTGCATTCATTCATTCCCAAGAACAGTTAAATTCAAATAGATGTATTTAAACACATTGGAATCAACATTAATTCATTACTATACTGTGAGAGTAATGTGGGAGGTGCCTGGATATTCAGGCTTCCTTGCTCCAGTCTGCTCCAGCGTGTTGCCATAACGATCCCAAGGGGAGTTAGGTTAAATTAGACATCCGAGTCATCGCAGCGCCGTTAGCTGTCGATTCGTCAAGCTATTATGAAAATATGACGTTACGTTGCGTCGTTAATCGCCTTCATAATCCGGCACCCGAAATGACGAAGATGAATAGTGTTTCTTCTGAGTCAAACGTCACAAGGTACTTGTGTGTTTTATCCCTAGCAGTGAAACTGTTAGCGCTAGCTGTTAGGATTTGCGACGGTGTTCACTGTGCCGTACATTGTACATTAAGGCGATGCCATACGTAGTAATGCAAAATCATGTGTTTTTGGTTTGAAAATTTGAAATGTTTCAGAAGATTTAATTAAATACTGCGAGTAGAATACATCTTGGCCTTTAAAATGATCGAGTATTTTTTAGATAAGTCTTTTTATAAACCCAGAAAAAAATAATGTATAAGGCCTATGAAAACTGCTTTAAAGTTCAAAATCTCCTACTTACGAACCCATTTTCGGTTATGATTTTATTGTATAATGTGGCAAATTAAGTTATTTATAAAAAAATTTTGTTGTTTGTTTTTGGGGTGTAATGCCGTGTTGCGCTAACTCCTTCATTAGCCGACGTTTCGGACAGCGTTGCAGTGTCCATCATCAGGGCAGATCCGGTAGATCCGAAGATGTGTAAATTTTGGTTGTCGAGTTTGTGCTTATTTGTTTGTGGCCTGGGCCCGTCCAAGTGCGAAATGTCAACGGAAGTGGCGACATCTTGTGGTGAATTCTGAAAGCACAGTATTTATGTTATAAGTTTTTTTTGGCATAAAACCCCAAAAACAAACAACAAAAATGCTTTTGGCCGTAAGAATCTAAAAACTTACCTTATTTATAAAATGATCGAAAAAAAATGAAATATTTATGCCTAAACATCCACAAAATAAAATAAAAGGCACTTTTTGGCCATGTTTTTTTCTTGCATAAATCAAAACAGGCGGATGGTGTTAAGCAGGAATTTAAACCTTATCGCTATCTACGTAAGGGTTGTTATTGATAGCGGCTCAATTTAAAATATTACACGACGTAGTGCATCGCTTTAAAACAACAAAAATTGAAGCTGTTGTTATTGTTATGTTTCTCGTCTCATATTTTTCCCCCTTGTCGGCGACCCATCGCTTCGATAAAATGCCTCCCAGTGTCCTTGTTTTTGGCATTATTTTTATGTGTTTCATCTTAACGGAACCAGTGGAATGTGTGCGCTGTGTATCCCCATTTGGAGAATGTTGTGAGGTAGAAGAAAGTAGAAAAGGGATGAAAATCTAGCCACCGAACTAGTTTAATCAACGTTTCGATTCTGAATTGTGATCTCTGTCGTTGTTGAGTTGTTAATTTTTTGATACCTATCTAGTCTGTTTCTTAACAATGCATATTCTCAAAGTCGCCTCGTGTTCAACGTGACCCCGCCCATATTATCCGAACCGACTTTACCGGACATTATTATCAACTGCGCTCACGTTCATGTCCAATAGAGGCTGTGTTCTACTTTTGGTACCGCTGAAGGTCACGGTGAACAAGTAAAAGCCATACCAATAGTAAGTAGTACCAACATTTACCTACATACTGTTAACTCATATTGCGTCAAGTCAAAACAGAACAGCCTTTACTTTTATATAAACAGTATTCTACACTGTTCCGAAGGTCACGGTTGGTGTCAAAGTCATACTTAGTAAGTGGTACCAACTCTTGACTTGCTATGCGTCTTGTCAAAGCAGACCAGACTTTGCTTTTGTAGAAGCTGTATTCGACGATGTTCTACCCAGTTCCGAAGGTCACGGTTAGTGTCAAAGTCAAACCTAGTTAGTGGTATCAACTCTTGACTTGCAATGTGTCAAGACTAAACAGACCAGACTTTGCTTTTGTAGAAGCTGTATTCGACGAGGTTCTACCCAGTTCCGAAGGTCACGGTTAGTGTCAAAGTCAAACCTAGTTAGTGGTATCAACTCTTGACTTGCAATGTGTCAAGTCTAAACAGACCAGACTTTACTTTTGTAGAAGCTATGTCCTACAAAGTTATTCCTGTTCCGAAGGTCACGGTTAGTGTCAAAGACAAACCTGGTAAGTGGTACTATCTTTTTACTTGCGATGCATCAAGTTAAAACAGACCAAACTTTATAGAAGCTGTGTTCTAATGGGTTTCACTATATTCTGAAGGTCACGGTTTGTACCGATATCACACATACAGTAAGTGTTAACAGTAGGAAGTCAAAACAGACCAGACTTTTCCGGACATGTTCGAGTACTCATGTTCAATGTCCAATAGATGCTTTGATCTACTTTTGATATCGCCGAAGGTCACGGTGAACCAAATCACAACTATAGTTAGTGGTACCGACTGTTGAGCCTCTGTCAAAACCACAGACATATGATATGTCAAAACAGACTGATTTAATACTATTTATTTGTACCCCAATGAAAGGTCGCTTATTCAGCTGATTTGTATTCATTCGTAGTTTATAGGCCTACGTATTTATTATGTGGTTTGAATTTAAATTCATGCATATTACCTATTGTGTTTTTCGGCGATTGTATTTTTGCTGATTTTATTTTTACAATAAAAGAAAAAACGTTTGCACTTATACTATTTTCATCGAGAAGAAATTTATTTTAAAAACTTATAATTTCAATGAAGTTTAAACAGCATTTTTTTCTTTATATTTCTATGTAAATACAAGTGTTTTCAGCGCGCACTGTTATTTCCATCGTGAGCCAGGGCCCTTTATAATATAGATTTTATTACCGAAAACATGATACATTGCGTGGGTATGCTTTTCATTGAACTGCCGAAAGATCGCATAATTTATGATTAAATATATTACATATACATATGTGAAAAATGTATCTCATTTGACGAGGACGTCATTTTTAACTAATTCGCATGATGAGATCGGTGAGCCTCGAAGCGGCTTATAATTTAAGACTGCCCAAATACCCGCCTGCAGGGTCCAGCAGTTCGTTATGATTTTGAAATGCTAATTATTACTTGTCATTGTCGTCACTTAATCATCTCATTAAATCATCAGAGTGATTTACAATAGCTGGCTAATGAATTAATGGAATACCAATATTGTTAGGCCTTTGATGTATTAATCTATAGGTGTACCTAATATAGGCGTACCTAAACCATGATTATCTAACTAACTAACTAACTAACCATCACGTTTCGCAGCAGGGGTAGGCAGGGAGGACGGACCTCCAAACAACTCGGTCTTGGCACACACTCCTTGCCTCATTAACATTCATACATATTTTTTTATTATTCTGACACTGACATGGCCCAACTCAAGTATCCGATTCACTTGATCGTGCCGTGTCTTCCTCGAGCGTCTCCGACTTATTCTACCATTCACATTTGGTCACATATTCTTCTTGCACTACTTTTTTTGTTCATTCGCTATACATGCCCAAACCATATGATTATAGATATGATAAATCTCTTTCTTAATTTTAATCATTACGCTTACATATTGCATTATTTTCGGATATCCACATTCCTCACACGATCATACATAGTTTTAGTTCAGTCTACTTTCTTCCGTCCTCTGCCAATGATTATTATCCACCACCAATAATTACGATTATTGCATTCTGTCCACGGTGGATGAACAAATAAATGAGTCTAAGGGGAATATATTATGACTCGAATGTGAACGATATAAAAAGTCGGAGACGCCCAAGGAAGGTATGACACGATGAAGATTAGTCAATCAAATACTTAAGTCGGGTCATATCAGAATAACAGAAGGATGTGTATGAGACGATGTGTGAATATGAATTAAGTTAGTAGTTCGTGCAAAGACCGAGTTGTTTGGCGATCCATCATCTGCGTACAAGAAAAGGCAAGATGGTTAGTTTGTTAGTTGGTTAGATAGATTGATAGTTAATTATGATTATTGCATTCTGACCAGCGGGGTTATTATGACGGCATAGTGGTTACTCCGTCTGACGCCTGACCTCATGCAAATAGTGTTGAACTGGTTTTCGATCAAATCCTCCTGGGGCGAATCACATTCCGTCACGAACGAAACTTAAGTTTCTTGGCTTTTATCTGCGGACGTGTGACGTTAATGTGTGAATTAAATTACCATTTGCCAGCACAATATTGAAAACGGCAGTGAAACCTGGTTAGCACAAATCCATTAATGACCATAATATATTATGTGCATTTAATCGTTTTGGACATTTTTCATATTGTATATTTTCATGCTTGATTTATTAAAGGTTTTGAATTTTTAAGATGACATTGAAACCTCGTACGATTCAATTAAGTATTATTTTTTGAATAGTTTTGGAAATTGGAAGTATTGATGTATGTAAGGAAGAATAATTATACATGAAAACATGGACTAAATAAATACAAAGACGGTTAAAGTCATACTAATAAAACATAAAATATGACACATTCTTGGTTTATCTTTCATGGCCAAAACGAAACGAATAAGAATAGGATGGCAATTCATAGAATATGTGTGTGCGGATGAAATAGCAATACAACGGCGCACGCATCTCTTGAAGTTAGTTTTAAGCGAGAAACGAAACGCATGAGAAAAGGATAGCAATTCAAATAATGTATGCGTACTGATGAAATAGCTGTATTATCAACAGCCAGCCCCGCATCCGACAGCGAGCAGCGTTGTCCTTCGTATACTTATGTTTTTCTGTGTTCCCTACCTAGCTTTATTTTATTTCGACACACTGATTTAGGGTACCCTAAAAAGCCTTGAATAATTTTTGTATTCAGTATTATTTTGTATCCTTTTTTCACCTCTTAAAAGCACAGGAAGGCATTTTTTCACAGAAAAAGAGCCCAGAACGATCTGTTTTGTATGGTGACAGCTTCTCTGATGAACGAACTTAAATCTCAAGAATGTCCACTGGACCTAGTTCAGTGAAACCACGCGCTTTGTCTCACGAACCTGTCTTCTCTTTTAATTCATGTAAGGTATTACTTTTTGAAAGTTAAATGGATATTTCAAAGCTTTATAGCTACTTGTTTAAATTACATTGTGAGCTAAAAATAGTATTTTTCATATAGAAATTTCAGATTGTTAGCAATTTTCATGAGGTCAGAACAAACCGTTCAAGAGTTTATGTTGCTCACAGCATCCCAAAAGATATTTACATTTAAAAATCTTCACGTTCGGTCATGAAATGAGAATATCGTTGTTCCTTACCGTGATGTCATTTATCCAGTTCCTGTGTTTCCCAAACCATAAATACTAGCAGGAAACTATTTAAATTATGGAAAATATTGCATGAAAATTGAGCAAGTTCGATTGTTTTTGTTTTGTATTTTTGGTGTATGTAATCAAATACCCTCCAAATTCAGTGAAATAGTGGCAATATCAACAACTCAGGCAGTTGCTGACGGTTTCACCTCATCCTGGGCGCTGTAAAAATATATAATACATTTCTACAATGATTTATGCTATTACTAACTATATATGGAGATAATATGCAGTTCTTGTTCACTTCCCTTATATTCAAAGCATTTCTCACTGCAGGCACCCAAAATTTACAGTAAATACCATTTCATCTTTTTGTATAAAAATTACCAACACTAAAATACCACTTCTAATGTTTTTGTCGAGTGAATTAGAGTAGAGTAAGTATGAAATGAGCGTGCTGTGTTGGCTTGAGATCTTATACTAAAGTCCGTTCTACTTGGTCAAGCTAGCGTGACTCCAAAAACCCCAAATAGGCGATACTATTACGTGGTTCGAGTCCAGTGCGAAGCGGCCACTTAGAAGAATGTCGTTCCACGTAAACCTGAACGCAATATTTATTGAATGTTTAAAATTAATTTGATTAGGCGTAGTACTAATCCTAGGAAGAGATCGTATGCACGTCATCGACGATTTTCCTAAAAGCCGTTCATAAAAATCTTCTCTCTCACACGTCTTGTATGAAAACGAAAAAGACAGAAGATACTAGAATGTCAAATACATTTAATCGTATTCCTATGGACGATAACGCAATTCCTGTTCCGATGTTTCTTTCGTATTGTATAACTACTAAGCCTGTGACGGACCAAGCTATATTCTCGTGGCTTGGCCTATTCAGCATATCGCTCGCCATAAATTCCCATTTGGATTGTATGGCCAGCTATGTGCTGGGAAATAGGCCAAGCCGTGATGCGTATAACGTAATCTGGAAGCCCAATTATGGTATTGCCAGTTTGAAAAAATAAGCAAAAAAATTGAATTCTTTATTTCATAAATTGCACAAAATGGTAATAAAATTAGCACACGTGATGTAGATATTTATCAACGTACATACTTATTCGTTAATAATTCTACCATAAAAATAATGTGATACTACCTTTATAAAGTTATATAGTTCATGTAAGTTCCTGTCCGGGACGACTTATTTCTAAATTTGTAAGGCCAGCGCCACACTTGACGGAAATTCCGTCGCGGATCTTTCGCGACGGAACGCCAATACACGTAATTGCATATAAATTACAAATAGCGAGCACACTACGCGGACGATCGGTGGTTCCGTCGCGGACGATCGGTCGCTCCGTGGCGGACCGCCGACTCTCGCGTCTGCTCCGTCCTCCGCGCACCGATCTTCCGTCGGCGGAAGATCGGCAACGTCGCATTCCAAGTATTTGTATGCATCGCGCCACATTCGGCAATCGGCGGATAAAACGCGGCGACGACGCACGCACAGGATGTTCGACATTGAATGATTTATTATCGAAGTGCAAAATAGAGTTTGCCTTTGGGACTCTAGAGAAAAGCCGGATAGAACGGCAAATAGACGAGCATGGGAAGAGATTGCAAAATTATTTTACGACAATTGGGATAGTGAAATAGAAACAAAACAGCGAGAAATTATGTAACGGTTAGCCTTTCTTCGGGAGATATAGCCGTTCTAAGTTTTGTATTTTGCTTGGTAATATAGTTCTTCGTCAAATTCAGCAATACATCAAATGATTGTATGGACATTCGATAATATTCGAATGCTTTATCTGTATAATGTCTTAGTTGCATATACAAGGTATGAAATTGCCCAATTTCTAGTCGAAGAGTATTTATGGGATGAACCCAATATTTACGCTTTCTTTTTCTTTCTTCTTCTAATGCCTCATAAATAGCTATCACTTCTATCGGATCTATTACGATCACACCGTATAAGCGTTCGCAGTCGACTGATAATCCGCCACTGAATATTCAGTGTGGCTGCAACGTATGGTAACGGATTGACTCCCGCGGAAGTTACGCGACGGAATTTCCGCCAAGTGTGGCGCTGGCCTAATCGAATTCAAATAAAATTTTATTTCGCCACAATTTTGTGTTTCTACACAGCGTGTACGGGGTAAAGTGTACAAACTTAGCAGGTGATTCTACGCCATAGTACATACAAGTAAAAAAAAAATAAGTTTTTCGAAATTCCAACGTTTTATGGAAGTTTTCAGGTAAAAAAGTTGAATTATTTGTATGGCAAAAATAATATTCTTCTATCGAAAAATATTTTTGTATTGGATCTCGAAAAAATTTATTTATAGTTTTTACTTTTGCAATCATGCAGAACCAACCACCTCCCGTAGTTTGTGGACTTTACTCCCGGACATCCCGTATATTAATAATTATGTCTTCAGACATACATTTTTGACTGAACAAGTAAATATTTTCGTACTAAAGAAATAAAATTCTTCTACTAATTTGGGTTTTTATTTTAATTCACATATTTATTAAAGTATGCATACAAATAAAATAATATGTATCTGAGTTATCGATGTGGGTACTTATTGATACTCTGTTATTAATATAAATATATTACAGTGTAAAGGTCCCGACAATCATAGAAGAATGGTCACCGTCGCCCATCAATATTATAAGAAGCAAATTACGACGTTAGTTCAATTTGAATGTTCCACGATGACGTGGATACGAGCTCTGCCTGGGAATGATATTCATATTACACGATACGATATGGATTTACTATCTCAGCCAGGAGTATTCCTGTCCCGGTGCCGCCGGTACACCAGGGATCACTGTTTTGGTAGAACTTTGAAACGTGCTCTGTTGATGGGAAGGAGGTTAGAGTTTAATCGACCGACGTACATCATACATGACATAATAAGTCAATATTGGAATTTAGGATGGGCTTGATTGAGCTTCCCGCTTCCTTTTGTTTGCCTTTCTTCTCACTTCTAGCTTTTCGCTTCTGTCATCTTCTTGTTTCTTCTAATCTTTTCTGGTTTTGGAATGTTTTGTTGAAATTGATCAAACAGGCCAATGAAATTGACTGTACACTCAAGAAAGAATTTCGTTTTTTTTTGTAAACGTTTAAGTTAGAATTTTTTTTTCTTATTTTGTGTACCCCGATACGCCCACAAACATCAGTGATATCTCATATTTATGTAGATTATAGTACCCACATACCAAATAACTTCACTAAACGGTCCTATCGTTATCAATTCTTTGTGGTCGAACGACATTCCGAAGGCAGGGATTATTTCAACAAATATGTATAATTACAATGTAATTATGTTGTTTATTATTTTTTCGGTTTTGTAATTATTCGCATGCTTCATATGATAACGGATAGTATCGCAATAAATTTTCCATTTTTAAAGATAAGTTTTACTTGTTTCGTAAAATTTTAATCCAATTTAAAACTGAAATCAATACTACATACCATATAATTTTATTTCAGTCCTCTTTCGTAATAAATTAGCCTGCAATAAAACATTTAAAAATTACCACCTACATAAATGGATTGATTTTAATTTCCAATATTTTGCGTAGCATTCGTCCCTTTAACCCATTGTACTCCAAATTATTTTTTATGGTATACCAGCTACTCCATAGTGTAATGTAAAAATAAAAGGAAAAATTACGATACTTTTAGAAAATTAGAAAAAAAATGTTTTTTGACAAGGCAATAAATAAAATGATATAGTTATGTTAAGAAACATATATTTAATATCATATAAGATTGTTAATAAAAGAAAAAAATTGCATATTCTAATCTTAATAATTTTTTAACGTGTGGTATTTTAGAAAGCAGTCGCCCAAATGCATACGTACACATGTCACAGTACTCACTGGTTTCCCGTCTGCCACCTTTTACTGCCCTTTTCGAGCAGACCACACAGTTCCTCTTGAGACCTTTTCTTAAAATATACAGTTTTCCATTGAGCCTAGTCTCTGATGGAGTGAGGATATTTATTGTCCAGTAAAAATATTCAAATAAAATGAGTGCGTAGTTATTGTTACGTATGAAAAACATAGCAAGAAGCACAACTAATCGTAAGTGAGTACTGTATACAACTTAATAGAATCATGTGTACCTTTAAAAGGACCTTTATATTTTTAAAACAATAAAATGTATACCCCTTGTGTATGTCGCCGCTGCGGCCCCATCTAAGATGTTAGAATGGTTCCTATGTCGCCGTGGCGGCGACAACGGAGTATAAAGAGTTAAATCATCCAGCTCAGTTGCGGCGCGTTACTTTTTTTAGACGCAATAAGAGTTTAAGGCGATAGTTACTAGTTCAGAGAGATAGTGTTCAGTTTCACCTTGATGAAAGACCATCATTCAGAATCGGAAGTTGTTTGAAATGGCTTTAGCCGTGTTAGGTGACCAGATCTAGATAGCCAAGTGGGTACTTCTCAACCTTTCTATTCTTATCTCCTTACCCTCATCCTGCTCACAAACTATCCCAATTAAGGAAGCCATATTCCCACTGGCCTCGGACTGAAGACTGTTTTGTGTACTTAGTTCACGTTTAATAAAAAATTTTCCTCTCTCCCTGTCCCATTGTGATTTTTCTACTGTACACTTAGTACGGGTTGTTTCGGAGAATCTGAACAATTCATCAAATTTCAACGTTCATTTTCAAGTTCTGTGAAAGATTTTTTCAAGTTCTGTTTTGATTTCAGTTTTGTCAAGCAACTAGCCTACAATGATATAAAAACAGAACTTGAATAAGTCTTTCACAGAACTTGAAAATGAACGTTGAAATTTGACGAATTGTTCAGATTCTCCGAAACAACCCGTCCTTAGGATGGTTCTTTTTGAAGAAATTTGAATAATTCAACCAATTTCAATGTTGATTTTAAAGTTTTATGATGGTTCTATTCAATTATATCATTACTGACCAGTTGTTTCACAAAACTGAAATAATAACAGAACTTGAAAATCAACTTTGAAAACTTTTGAATTTTTCAAATTCTTTGAACTAACCCGTCCTTAGTCAAGGTTCTGCATCTGGTTAAGTATTTTTGGTAACCTTCTTTTTCAAAGTTCCTAAAGTGTTTTTGCCTTGTCAATCTCCTTATTTTCTTCCCTCGCTGTTTGACGTGACGTTATAGTTATAACGCCCTTCATGTGGCAAACACACCAATTACCCAAAATGTCAAATTCAATGTTCAGCCCAACTGTTCAAGATTCAGGATTATTTGATATTATTCCGACAAAGACAAAGCAGACCAAATCTGCCCAGCAAAGCTATTATCCACGCACAAGCTTCCAATTCAATATTATGTAAATAATCACAAGGAAATGTCTCCTGATGTTGACATTTGATCATCAATCTCTATAGCAGCGTCAGGAATTAGGAAAACCTGTTCTTTTTTGCGTTAACCATTGACGATAAAATTTAATCATTAATGAAATTATCCATATATGTGTAGGATTAATAAATAGGACTCTTGTGCGGATTTACGGATGCGAAAAAAACTCGATTTTCGAAATAATTTATTAAATTGACTGAAATTACATTTAAGGCGGCTCCCTCATGGGCCAGTAAGGAATGGACATCTCGTAAATAAACCAAGTGCTGTAAGACCCAACGGTATATCGATTCTTACATACTGGCCAACATCATACGTTATTGGCCAACATACATTTTGGTGCCTGGGGTTTTTTTATTAATGTTTTATCTATTGGTATTTACCGCAACTATAAAAAAAAACATTTATAAATATCTTTTAAGGCGTTGCACTACGTCGTGTAATATTTTAAATTGAGCCGCTATCAATAACAACCCTTACGTAGATGGCAATAAGGTTTTAATTCCCTCTTAACACCATCCGCCTGTTTTGATTTATGCAAGAAAAAAAACATGGCCAAAAAGTGCCTTTTATTTTATTTTGTGGATGTTCAGGCATAAATATTAAAAAAAATTTCGATCATTTTATAAATAACTTAATTTGCCACATTATACAATAAAATCATAACCAAAAATGGGTTCAAGATGTATTCTACTCGCAGTATTTAATTAAAGCATCTGAAACATTTCTAGCCGACCAAATTTTCAAACCAAAAACACATGATTTTGCATTACTACGGATGGCATCGCCTTAAACAATAATATAAAGGTAAAATATTGCTCTAAAATTCAATTATTTTTTAAGAAATACAAATATTTCCTATTAAGCTGCCAATATTTGAATCTCCCACTACTATCATTATTATAAGCATTACTTTAATATTTTTTTAAGAAGAGCTGCGACGAAGAAACAAGAGTCATATATTTTTGGAATCATCACATCCAAAATATCCAAAATCACTCATTACTTTTCCGGCTTAAAAAAAATAAAAATTGTATTCCAGCGGTAACCTATTGAAATTCAATTATTTACGCATTAGATTGTTACGAAATATAATTTCTTTTAACTGAGTGACAATCTAAATAGGATTATTTTTCACACTTTTCTTATGATAGAAGATTCGGTGTCGTCGTTCAAACATTTAAATGACGTATCTGAATGTATAATTTTATTATTTCCACCGCGAACTCAATACAAACGCTTAACGTTATTAGGTGTGTGAGTGGTTTAAATTTAAATTCCGCGTTAATTCCCTGGAGCTTATCGTTCGAACCAATGATTTTACAGCAATGAAAGTTACGCATACGAGGAATTATTATTTTTGTTTTCGGGAATAAATGCATATCTTGGAGGCGGAAATTAACCCACTTCCCGACATCCGATCGAGCTGAAACTCGGCAGATAGTCTTGTTATTGATGACAGTGCATTTAATCAAACTTTTTTTTTAATACGTCTATTAATAAAAATTGATTGATTTTTAGTTTAACGTGATCAGTACACGAATGCCCATATTGCCCATTACCAGAGGGACTATGTTACTCTAAATATTTTGAAGTTTTAGAGGTATGAGAATAATTGAGGTAGGCTGTGAGAACTTTTAATTTCGATACAAAATCACGAAATGTAATATAGGCACTTCGCAAAGCGGCCACCAATCCTGCATCTTGCTGATGGCCCCATATAACTTCTTCCCTTTTCTCATAAACGACGCATGCAATAGAAAAGAAATGTTACGACGGAGCTCTCAGCGGCACAACCATAATACCCCTTCTTGGTTTACTGAACAGTGAACATGCCAGTAAATATGAGTTTACAGCTTGCGTGGTTCACTAGATACTGCTACTCTTACGGGCTGTTGAATACTGTATTTGAATATCTCGTTCAATATTTTTCGTACCAGCCAAGGCGAAGTTTATTTCTCTTACGCGCTACGAATGATATAATACAACTTCAGATTTTGTATCATAAATTTAGATGTTGGCTAATACATTTCACCCAAATTTTAACTTCCTAGCAATGTTCCAAACGTGAAAATTTCATCACTCAGGTGGGTGTCCAAATACAAACTTTTCGGAGTGTTAGGTGACTAGATCTTTTAGGCTAAATTTTGCATTTTCTTCCCCTCCCCACACTCTTAACCCTCACAACATACCCTATCTGAGGAAACCATAGTCCCTTTGACCTAGTCCTTGAAGTTGTACTAACATGAAATAGAAAATAGTTTGACGGCCTCCGTAGTAAGTGGTTAGGGGTAAGGCTCTCGACTACCGAGGGTCGCGGGTTCAAATCCCAGCGTGCGCATGTAAATTTTATTTGATTATATTTTGTTATATCACAATTTAATCAATTAAAATAATATACAGGATGTCCGGGGGTAATGCGCACTAACTTCGGAAGGTGATTTTACATGATGGTAGTAGTAAAAAAGTTAAATATATTTTTTTGAAATTCAACCCCTTTTCCCGTACTAAATTTTTTTTTTCATAGAAGAATATTTATTTTCCCATACAAAAAATTCAACTTTTTAACCTACAAACTACCTTAAAACTCGGAATTTCTACATCTAAAATCATGTAGAATCACCCCCCGAAGTCAATTCCCTTTTCCCCCGGACAGGCTCGTTCCAGATTGGAGGATACTCTCAGTATCGCCCTGGTGTAAGACCACCATGCCGTGTTTTGTGACCAAATCTGAATGGCCAGGTTCTCCCCACCTCCCTCTTCCCCATCTCCTTATTTTCACTACCTTCAGCCTCACAACATTTCCAAATTGGGGATACCATAGTCTCACTGGCTCTAGACGGTTGGGAGCAATGGGACTCTCGTGCGGCATTAACATTTAAAAAAATGTTTCCGACGAAAACATTTAAATGTTAGCTTATTTTTAAGCTAATCCTTTTTACAATTTGCTTACTAATTTAAATTATTTTCTTTGTTCCAGGTAAGCAAATCCTGTCTTCTAAAAATATGGCCAAAAAATATGGAACCGAAGTGAAAACCTACCAACAGTAAGCACATATATTTATATACTATATATATTTTTTTTTCATTTTCAAACCCTTGGAAAAAGTGTAAAATAGGTTTTATTATTTTTATTCTTCTTTGATCGCCAACTGGAGATGCCATAGCCAACCTGGCGCTGCACAGTTGGTATTTTTTTCAGTATTTATTAACAAATAATATATTCCGTATTTTGAAATTTCAATATTTGTTCCAAATATTCCACTTTCAAGGTCTACAATGATTAATGCTGCACTCACCCAAATCAACGTTATTGTTTTTGCTGAACCGTTTATTAGTAAATTTTATTTTTTACAAACGAGTCTGCTCATTTAATTAAGAGATTATTTGTAATTGAATATAAAAATCAAGAACGGAAAATAATTTGGAAAATTATATTTTCATGCAATCAAATTTCTAACTATATACCAAATACAATTCAGCTAGTATTTGCGCCAATGATCAACAAAAAAATGTACAAAATGGAATCTATAATATCACAATGGTTGATCTCGTGGCCTGTCGCTGTACACCGTAGCTGTCACAATACTAAAATTATTATTATTTTTTTAAATGCAATCCTTAAGCTAAATTGATAAGATTTTGATTTTATTTATGTTGGTAAAACTTCGAAAAAACTTAAAATAAGTATAAAGAAGCGTATGAAGTGTTTAAGAAGAAGCTACAAGCCAAAAATGTGTATATTCTTGATATACCTTGTATTGTAGGTAATAGGCATTAAAATCGCTTGACAAACGGAGTCTAGAATCGTTCGATTTCAAGCACAAAACTGTTTTTTATTTATTTTGTAAATAATTTTATAGGAAAGCAAAAAAGTTAGTCAAGTGAAACTGTCACAGATAATCTTAGCTATAATACTGTATTTTTAAAAGTTGTTTCCTTTATGCGTTCATACATTTATATTGAAAAAATATTTTTTTAGTAGTTTACATTTATATTTTTTATTGAGTAGTTTATTTTTTTATTTGTATTCTACTCAAGCGAAACGATAGGAAAACCTTCAATTTATCTAAAGCATATTTTTTGGTATTCATAATGTACACCAATTCGTTATAAAGATTAATCCAAATAGTGATTTGGCATTAAGCTTCGCCTTAAACAGTGAAAGTTTTACGGAGTTTGCTGTTTTTTTTATTGCAGGAAAACCATACTTTGTTTTTTATAATCTTTTGAGATTTTACACGGTAATATTAGTGGTATCCATTTAGAAATTAGAAATAGTCTAGAGAAGAATTTAATTCCTATCTTTTTGAATGACCCTCTGTTAAATTTGTTTCTATTGTAAACTATGTCCCTTCCCCTTCTATGTCTAGGTTTGTAAACCTTGAAGAGGTGACCATTACTTACGAAACATGACGGTGTACCTAAACAAGAAAAGTGGCTAAATGTGTGCTTTTTTATTTCTTTTAAAATTATTATTAAAATGTTGCCAGAAAATAAAATTTGCCGTGTTTAAAGAAATTATTTAATAATTCAAAATAAGAAATGTTTATTTATTTCGTTTAATTTTTTTAACAGATGATTTTCTATGTTTATTAACGGTGTTCATTCGAAAAGTCAGTTTCAGAAGTCTCTAATTTGTAAAAAAAATGAAGAATAGACGATCTCCAAAAGAATATCAGGCCACTTTCGAGCATGTAAACTCGGCCTCCCTGACAAATCGGCAGTTACCGAGTTTTAATTGAAAACGGACTTTGGATTTGTTCCTGAAGTCCTTGGTAGACCCAAAACACATAGAGCACGCATAATCATTTCAATTGCAATTTATAAAAATCCTATCAATTATAAAGTCCACCGGGTTAAGCTCAATAGTTGGTGGTATCAGATAATTGACGGCTACACCCAAACTAAACGCAAAAAACCATCTTAAATTATAATGTATTACCAGCTCTTATTATTATTATTATATACTTAATACAATATTTACGACCATGCCCTGATGATGGAACCTGTAATGCTGTCCGAAACATTGACTAAAGAATAGGTAGCGCAACAAGGCATAATACCCTAAAAATAAATATATTATGAACACAATACTTATCATAAATACCTTTAACTTCACGAATCCTACAATTATAATATTCTGTGATTTTTCACATATAAAATACAATACATTATATTCTTGTTTTGTTGAGCGTTCATTCATGCCCGAATGGCAACTAAAATCAGTCGAATTTAGTACTTGATAAAGTCTTCCCCTTTCGATTCCCGTTTATATAGAAATCGGAAGAATCATATTACTTTTCCTTTGCAGTTCGTTGATCTCAAATATATATTGGTCAGTTTGTATCTGTGTCTATAAATGTACAGTCTGTCAAAATAAAGAGAAGAATACAAAAAAATGGAGTGCGCTGCTCACAGACATAGGAATTAATAGACGAGAAGATAATGGCGAGGGGTAAAATCAACTGTTGAAGAACGAAGGGCGTAAGGCTGACTGTGATTCGTCAATAAATCAATCTGACAGTAAATAGGCATCTCGCATTATAATATCACCATTTACTTCTTAAAAGTAAAATCTGCTTTTGAATGAATAGACATTTTTACATGGGAGCGCAAATTACTCGCCACGTTATGAACAAATTTGCGAAGTCCAAATTCGGCAAAAAAATTCGGTTCTATTTTCAGAGTCGAATATTTCGTTTAAGTATTTAGTTAAGACACTTTTATAAATGTTCATAATTTACTTCCCAGCAACCAACCAGCTTTGTGTTTCGCGTCCAGACGTTTCTCGATGTGATAGTATATGTTTCTAAAACTGATCTATATTATACGATGTGAATATGCTTAAAATAAAGTAAAATAATGCTTATATATGGAATGTAATACGACAATTGGGTTTATTCTCTTTTTCACATCTATTTTTACAAGTTTTCATAGTACAAGTCAACATTTTGCCGTGTTATTTCGTAAAATGAACCGATGATGCCTCGACCATAGTTCGCACAAGAATGATGACGTCACGTTTTCAAATTTCACTTGAGGCCATACGCGAGCCCAGCCGGCTCCAATGGAACCGGTATGGGGAGTGGGGATAATACGCTTTTAATCACTCAGGGCAGGTCTACTAATATTCATATGTCTATGGCGCTGCTTTAGTTTAAATGACAACACCAAGACGGTTTAAAAGGAAAAATAATGTAAATTTAAAAAAAGAACTACGATTCAAGTGAATATTTTTAAAATTATTAGTTTTCAATTTCAAACGGTGTGCGGAAATTCGTGTTAATTTTTGAAAATTCTCATACCGCATTCTAGAGAATTTTATATTCTAATTTGTTGTTATTTTTTTATGACTTAACCTTAACCTGATAATTGGATGGAAATGATTTGTTTTGTATTTTAGAAATTAGCTACGTAACAAATAAGAAATTTATTGGATGTTAGATCACAGTGAAAACCACGTTAAGAAGCTTAAGTTTTCTTTTTAAAGATTGACAAAATGGATTTTAAGTATGTCATTTTCAAGTCAAATTTTATTTACCCACATCTGCATCTAAAATCGGTATCGGTGTTGCCAAATAAATGAGTTTTATTAAATTTCTAGATTTTGCTGCCACGCTGTATATCTTTAAATGTATATTTACTCGTATAAATCTGTATCTGTACCTACTTGTGTAAATCTGTCTAGTCGCAGAGTCTCCCATTGTGGATCATTTCATATGTCCGTCTTTCCGAGAAGGGCCGACTTATTCCTGGAAAAGTAAAGAGACCATCATCTCTTATGAAGTTTGTTTATTTACGACGCTTCTCAAGTGAGCCGCTTAAAGCTTGAAGCTTGAAGGCATAGAAATGCTTCGTTTAATGGCTAAATTAGAAAAGTGGCCTCAAACATGGACTGAACTACTCAACATTAAACTCCGTCGAAATGGTTTAAACGTTGAGTTTATTCTTAAATATGCCATTTTTGATTTGCCGCCAAAACGATAATGTTCGTGCTGAGGGCGTTTGTGACATCACACCGGTCAACGTTATTAATAATAATAATATTTGGATGTAGTAAATCAACAACGTGATTAATGATTTGTATAGCGCCGTTTTTGTGCCAAATAACCTCAAGGGCGGTGTACAAATATATACTACAATTATCTATTTTATTGCTAGCTATAGACTAGTCAAACTATTGTCAATTTATGGCTAACAGATTGCATCCACCGGTTCGTCGATCACTTGTTTGTTAGTTGTTTGCACTGTTTGTAGGGGCAGTCCCGGTGACAGATAACAGCTGTTAGCTGTCAGTAGCGTAACTTCGTCATTTCCGAATTAGAAACGTTTAGGAATTTGCCGTTTTGCATAGTTTTTAAAATCAATAATAATTTCAAAAAAAAAATTAACGAAATAAATCAAAACCAAGAAAATGAACTTTAAATATTCCACGTATTGTTTTTAACAGTGTAATACTTTATCATGTCAGCAAAAGTATATTGCGATAAGAACATAAATCTCAAAACTCCTTCCAAATGTTTTAACAAGTCAAGCAATCAAAAGCAATTTATTTATCTAATGACCTCGACACACTCGAGAGTAGATTAAAAATAATAAGTAACTAGTCATCTTGCAAATTATATGGAAGTTTATCAAAGTTTTGACTTGTTTAAGAGATTTGTTGACGAGCTTCAGCGTTCTATGAATAAGCTTTACATAATAATTAATCATATTTTGTCAAAGGAATCTTTTCAAGCAATTTTACCCGTTTTCTTTTGCACGTCACAAAAAAATGTTTTATCTGTTTTAAAATAATGTGTCAAAAATATATTGTTTTTAATTTTACAATGCCAAAACAAGGATTTATTGTTTTGATACCAGGACGTTATTATGCCTGGTAAACCACATATTACCGGATGTCTTTATCGTAAGAAAACATTTATTTTCCTGTACAAACCTTTTTGGTGGGCAATTTGATATGGTTGCCCACGTATTCGTGTGGTTTCAGGATTTAACCTTTTCTACGCGATTTATATGTCATTGTACGAGGCGCTTTTTCAATTATATCAATTCAGAGAATTGCTGGATAAATTATTATAAGTACAATGCAGGGTAATCTTCACCCCATAATACACATACTTTAATTTATTTTAATCATGATTTTGGGAAGTTCTATCTACTATGGACGGACTGTAAAACTCCCTATTTGAGGGTGCTGCATACGGGATAATCCTCGTTCATCAGGTTAATGGTCATGCTATTCGTGTGCAATTTTAATTAATGTTACTAAAGTTCATAGATTTTAAGTTAATGTCACTCAAGGTCATGGATTTTTATGGATTAAAATAATGCTTTTGAAGACTTAACTCCTCAGGCATATTGTGTCAGAAGGTCTTAGTATTAAAATCCAAATAAATTGAATATTTTTGAATGTATTCGAAAACGAAAACTGTTTTTTGAAACGTGATAAAATACATACATTTATATGAATAAAAGTATATTTTTTTGAAATATTAAAATTTTTAATGCAAACATAAAAAAATAATCAAAATGGCTCACATTACGTTTTTGCTACTAAAATTACAACGTTTTACAAATGTTAAGTACCTACGTACTTGTTAATTTTCTATCGTACAAGGATCATATATAATACATATATTAAAATCATTTATTTGTTTGTTTATATTTTGTATAACAGTGTATGGTACTTATGTAAAATTATATAAGTATAATATACCTCTACAAAGGTCATAAAACATTTTTGTTAGCTTTTGTAATCTATTGTGTATAACTCGATAAGTAACATATACCTCTACAAAGGTCATAAAACGTTTTTGTTAGCTTTTGTAATCTATTATGTATAACTCGATAAGTAACATATACCTCTACAAAGGTCATAAAACGTTTTTGTTAGCTTTTGTAATCTATTCAGAGTGTATTTGATTACTGACTATAAAGCAGAACAATCTACATGTTCAACAACTTTAATTAAATTTACCACTCATCCTCACACCTAAATTCGGTGCCCCATAAGAAATATTTAATAAAATACCACTGCTGGTCGAGAGAGCATAGCTTTGGTCAGTGTCCAATAATGTCCGGTGGTTATGAAATATCTCATTTGGCTTACTATGCTCTTTAGTGTTGACTTATAAATGTATATTATATTTCACCACACAATGTAGAATGTGGAGGAAATGCAGTGTGGAGTGTTTTGTCGACTTGACTCTGCGTATTAAATGCACTATGTGTTGAACAATAGTGCCTTTAGAAAATCGTCTAGCGGAACCATATCTCTTGTACGCTGTACCTACAGTAGCAGTGTTCATAAAATGTACGTGGAAAATTTTACATAATTATGCGCTGTACTAAGGACGTTGAATATTCGGAAAGATAGAAATTCAAGTCTCAAGTCGCCGACACATCACTCTCAAAAAATCACGCTATAAAAATCATCCAAATATTAATATTATTATTTATACCAGATATTTGCTACACCTTTTGATTAAAAAAAAATCAATTATTTAGTTTGGTCAAGTATTTTGGCCTCAAATTCAGTTTTCTATGAGAAAGTCCGCTCAGCCGGTTCCCTTAATTAGTAACTTACCCATTTTGATAACTTTACAAAAATTGCTTTTTTTTAAAATTAATTTAATTTTGAAATTTAAGTAAGTACATGATACTAAATTTATGTAATAAACTCTTTGTTTTGTTATAAAATAAACAAATAAGGTAAAGTATTACAAATTTTTGATTGTTTCCATAATGTGTGAAATATTCTAAGATTCAGTCGAAGATCAAAGTTAAGAATCGCAAAAAATTCGATTGTGAAGCTACGCTACCCTAACATAAATATATTTTGAAACTACAAGAATAAAAATGAGTATGGACGTTTTAAAAAAATGTGGTTGGATGACCATTTCCCATAGACTAAATTAGACTAGACACGGCATATTCATTTAAAAATAACCCCAACACAATTTTTGGTTTGGTTCACGTGCACATTTACGAAAAGGCCCACGCATTGTGTCGCAATGCGAAATGGGCACTGTGCATTGCGTTTTACCTTTTGTTGGTCTAGACTCTAGAGTAAGCTATTTTGCTTCTCAGCTATGCTGGGCAAGTTCATTTTTTCAATCACAAAAATAACCCAGTTCCAAATATTTAAATTTTGTCCATATTACAACACCTCTGACAACAAATTCTCCGTGGTTTCGCTCACGAGTTTGAACGCTTGTACAAGGAGTTTAAACAGAGTTGGGTTGTTAAGTTCATATCCATATTTGTGACGTACGCTACGTGGCGTTATTTTTTAAATGAATTTTACTAGACAGGGCTAATCTAGTATAATACATCAATGCCATTTCCTAATAAAATATTAGTCATTCAGAATATATCTGAACACGTGTTCAAGCAGGTGGCCATTATATCCTAACAGATATTATGGACGAATCACGAAAACATTATAATATTTAAGAACACGTGTTCCGACTTTCTCATAACATATTCGTGCTTTACTGATAGGTTCTTAATTCATTCGTTAAAGTCCTCCAGTCTTGTTTTTAACAGGAAAACGAATAATTTGACATTTTTTTTAATAATTTAACAATATTTCATAACATTAAGTTTTCTCCGTGCAATAACATTTTTTAAATATCTTGTTTTTTGTTTTGATTTCTTTTACTTAATTCAATTTTTTGCTAACTCATAATAAATCATCATACAGAGATTATCGTATTATGAGGTTTTCGTAGTGATATCTCTTTAAAAATGGTCGAACGTTGGAATTTAAAGATCAATTTATAAAAATTTGATTAAGTAGGTTTTTAACTAACTTTTTAATTTAAAATCTTCATTAATATTAGCGCAGCCCTGTAAATTATTACGGGAGAAAAAATACACGTAATAAAAAATGTATATACATACTTGCATAAATATATACAGGGTGTATCGGCACGTACCCGACAAACTTTAACCAGCTATTCCTTAGCATATTTGGAGTAAAAAATCTTATGTGCACTTTGCTGTCCGGTAACTTTTTTTTTAATAAAAAATTTACTATTCATATTTTCACCACATGTCACCACTGTTTTATCCTTTGTCAAAGTTTGAAAACCCATCTGGCAAATATTTTATTCGAATTCCGTTGAATAATGCACGTGTGTACCTATATTGGAGCACTTTTACAATCACAACGAAATGGCACGGCACCATTCGTCTCATTTTTAAATATTATTATTAAGTGTGTGCTAAAGAGCGAAGACGCTTTTTGACATACTTGCTTATAACAGCTGTTGAACACGAAACGCAATGCCAATGACAGTGATGTAGTGTGGAAATTTTAATTTTTTTTGTTTTTATCACTTTTAATGACTCTATATCACTCTTTAAAGGTGTGTTTAGTTGTTATTTTGATGAAATATCATGGAACCGCACTCAGCATCACTCCGTACGTCACGATGCATCTCGAGCTTAGGCAATAGTAATAATAATAATAAAGATCTCGAATCCTCTGAAATACGTGGCGTTTTACACACGGGATTTCCAGGTTTATGTAGCACTCCATTCTCCGAACTACACGGCGTCATTTGGTATTATTTTTGTAACCTACCATAACGCATTCCTGGGATGAATTTAATTTGGTGTTATTCAATGTAACGATCCGGACACTGTTATTACAATATCTGTTGTAGGTATGCGATTCCATGACTAAACATTACATTGAAGAAAAGTGGAGAAAAATAACAAATAAACAACAAACTTAAAGCCGGGTAAAAGGTTAAAAGTAGTGGGGAAGGAAACGGAAGGTGGGGAAGTACCTGGCTATTCAGATCTGGCCACCAAAAGCGGCCAAAGCCATTTCAAGAAACATTGCAATTGTGAATAGTGGTCTTACACCAGGGCGATACTTAGAGTATCTTCCTTCGGAACATGCCGAATAAATACTAAATATTATTCTAAATTACTAACTTGTGAAATAAGACAAATTAATCAAATAATGCCAGCCTTAACCCTTGACCATGGAGGTATCCGATCTATTCTTTAAACTATTTAATAGAATTTATGAAATAGATCTGCGAGAACATGCTTTTCTATGGAATAGAAAACCAAAGCAGAAAGGGCTTCAAATTTTTTCCTAAGAATTGACCATAGAGATTCATTTATTTATTTATTTATTAACGCACTTTTTCGGGGCTTATACATGATAATATTAAGAAATATACATTATTTATTGTACATAATTGAATTGCTTCATTAACAACATTTTATATTTGTTTAGTGATAAATTGAAGATGTCCACTGACTTGGTATAATTGCTTTCCTCCATTAGTATTCTGGGCAAAGAGGAATACGTATGGTAGTTAGTCCCAGAATTTCTGCACTGAAATAAATCCTGACTTCTAGTATAACGCTGTGGAATCTGAAATCTTATCAATTCTAGCAATACCGGAATATCAAGTAAATCATTTAGAATTTTATATAGACATACCAAGGGAGTGAAAATTCTTCCGTCTGACAATTTGAGTATATTCATATAATTTAACAGAGTGTTGTGTAGTTCAACATAATTGCTGGAATACCCATTTTAAAATTTATAAAACGTAAGAATTTGTTTTGTATTCTTTCAACAGCTTGTACATGTATATTATAAAGTGGGTTCCAGACAGGAGAATTGTACTCAAGTTGACTTCTTACATTGGCAAAATAAAACAATTTGATACACTTTATATTGTCAAAATTTCTGGTTAGCCTAGTTAAAAATCTATAAAATCCCAACATTTTAGGCCCTTACTAGAGATTTCTGTTATGTGGTTAACAAATGAAAGATTTTATTGAAAATTTATGCCTAAGTCTTTGATTTGTGTTAATGTCTCAAGAGCATTGTTATCAATGCTGTAATCAAAAACCACTGGATTTTTTATTCGATAAAATCTAACTATTTGACATTTTGAGATATTTAAGTAAAGTCTATTTTCATTACACCAAATTAATAATTTGTTGATTATTATCTTGAAGAATGTTGCAATGGTAAATATTTTGAATACATTTCTATACATTTTGAGGTCATCAGTAAAAAGTAAGATAGATACATCATGAAATATTTTTGTAAGATCATTTATAAACAATATAAGATAGGGCCAAGGTGTGAACCCTGTGGAACTCCATTTGTTGCATTAATTTTTTTCCGACAGAAAAAAAACTTTACCCAACCTAAACTAACGTTGCCCAACCTAACATATCCTAATCTATTAGTTTGTCATGTTTTGTTTTATCCGGTTCCGATGGTGTGGGTGAGTTTTTTTTAGTGGAAAACCAACGTTAACCTTAAAAAAAACCACCTGTCTTCCTGGGATCAAATTATGTTGGTGTTTTTTTGTTGTTTGTTTTTGGGGTGCTATGCCGTGTTGCGCTAACTCCTTCTTTAGCCGACGTTTCGGACAGCGTTGCAGTGTCCATCATCAGGGCAGATCCGGTAGATCCGAAGATGATGATCCGAACGTCGGCTAAAGAAGGAGTTAGCGCAACACGGCATAACACCCCAAAAACAAACAACAAAAATGCTTTTGGCCGTGAGAATCTAAAAACTATGTTGGTGTTGTTTATCGTAACAATTCAACGATTATTGTCATTATTATCTGTTTTATTCTGCCGGAAGTAATATTATTTAGTATCATTGTTATTTCCATTTTTCTAGACCTTTCCTAATCCACAGACAGACCAATTAACTTGATTGTATCCAAGAAAGAACTTCGACATTTTAAATTGTTCAGTTTCAATCATTTTTTCCTGACGTAACGGAAAATTGACCTTACTTCGGACACACAGACACGCCCACAAAACACATCTATCGGTTTATATGTTCTGTGACAGTCCATAACCACAAAATATTGTTTGAAATGTTTTTATTTGTTGATAGCTTTAGTCCCGGCGTTGACCAGGCTTTACTCTGCTTCAAAAGGCGACCGTGACCTTCCTCTTGTTTTGAAGGTCAAGTGTATAAAATTTCATCAATCTCGGAATAAAACTGTAGATTTGTATAAAATTCAAATCCACGCCGCCCGCCACAGACACTCTTATTTATTATTCTTATTACTAGCTAAAATCCTTGGCGTTGCCCGGGAGTTTTTCGAAATCAGATGTAGACAGTAAATTTCTTCACAGTGACCTTCCTATTGTTTTGAAGGGTAACTAACTAACTAACCATCACGCCGTTTCTCCGCAGGGGTAGGCAGAGAGGACGGACCGCCAAACAACTCGGTCTTGGCACACACTTCTTGCCTCATTCACATTCATACATACTCTTACTATCTATTATTCTGATTCTTGACATGGCCCGACTCAAGTATCTGATTCACTTGATCGTGCCATGTCTTCCTCCAAAATTCCATCCACACCGGAATAAATAATTTATTTTTATTTATTTATTTATTGCATCTCACTATACATAAAACACTTTTTTTTCACATAAAAATTAACCTCACTAGGACTAAGCCTGTATCGAGGTTAACATAGACATATGAATATTAGTAGACCTGCCCTAAGTGATTAAAAGCGTATTATCCCCACTCCTCATACCGGTTCCATTGGAGCCGGCTGTGCTCGCGTATGGCCTCAAGTGAAATTTGAAAACGTGACGTCATCATTCTTGTGCGAACTATGGTCGAGGCATCATCGGTTTATTTTACGAAATAACACGGCAAAATGTTCACTTGTGCTATGAAAACTTGTAAAAATAGATGTGAAAAAGAGAATAAACCCAATTGTCGTATTACATTCCATTTATAAGCATTATTTTACTTTATTTTAAGCATATTCACATCGTATAATATGGATCAGTTGTAGAAACATAATATACTATCACATCGAGACACGTCTGGACGCGAAACACAAAGCTGGTTGGTTGCTGGGAAGTAAATTATGAACATTTATAAAAGTGTCTTAACTAAATACTTAAACGAAATATTCGACTCTGAAAATAGAACCGAATTTTTTTGCCGAATTTGGACTTCGCAAATTTGTTCATAACGTGGCGAGTAATTTGCGCTCCCATGTAAAAATGTCTATTCATTCAAAAGCAGATTTTACTTTTAAGAACTAAATGGTGATATTATAATGCGAGATGCCTATTTACTGTCAGATTGATTTATTGACGAATCACAGTCAGCTTAACCCCCTTCGTTCTTCAACAGTTGATTTTACCCCTCGCCATTATCTTCTCGTCTATTAATTCCTATGTCTGTGGAGGTTAACAATTTACATTTGAGTGAAGCAAACATAAGATTAATCACAAACATAAAGTAATTTTTACATACAAACGCAAAATATTTAAAAATTAAAGAAATAATAAGTATTAGATGTGTTACCAGATGGGTAATTTGACAGTATATTGTAACAATATTTGAACCATAGCTAATCATTATTCAAAAGAATAAGCAAAGTAGATAATAACGACAGATAGGGTGACATTCAGTTTTTAGTAAATGGGACTTACATAAAATCTTATTATTTAAGAAAGAATATTAAGACAATCGTCTGTCAATACAAAAAACTCAATTAACTTTTTAAATTTAACTATGGAATTGGTAGACTTAATATGATTTGGAAGAATATTAAACATAAGTGGTGCCTGATATAAATAATTTCTTTGACCAAAAGAAGTTTTAGTATGTACCGCCACAAAATTCAATGTAGAGCTAATTCTAGTTGTCCGCATTACGTATATTACAATAATACAGACATTCTTCTTTATGTAAATAGAAGATTATTCAAATCATCATCTTTCCTACCGCCATTCCTAACATTCCTCAACTTCGGAAGTGGCATAGTCCCACTGCTCTCGGACAGTTGGGTATCTCATCTTTTAATACAATGTAAAAATACTTATGTTTTATGTTTTAGCATTCAATTAATAATTATGCATTCAATTATTACATGTTTATTATTGGTCACGAGATTCCGTGCCCATTGTAAGTGCTGGATGTTTTCCGAGTATTAACTGTCATTGGTACTTACATATATAGTGTTAAGAATGTACCCACAAAAAGAAATAAGTGTGATTTATGTTGAGGTTGTAATTGGTTATTGTTAGAAACTTGCATCTGACACAACACTAAACAGAAAATCACTGGAAGTGTGATCTATACCGATTTTCCACCGATGTCACCGATTTACTTACGCCAACGAAATTGATTTTGTATTCGAGAAAGAATTTCGAAGTTTGAAAATGTTTTATCAATTTTCAGAAAAGTAAGATTAAATTGACCGCACATCGGGCATATACGCCCGGGATCTGAAAAATCGCTTTATTTTTCATCGAAATTTGCGGGAAAATCTGTGGTATTTTTGGTTTGCGACAGTAAGAATGATATAAACATGTTTACTTTTTGGTTTTTCGCAGCTTTTTTGTTTTAACGGAAAAATGAATGAATATTCTATGAAACTGTTAACAACGTTTCAACGATCGCCGATTTATCAGCACTGAAACTGAAAAAAAAACTGTGAAGTTAGCCGCTTTTATGGCCATTAAAGTTTCTCGAAACCATAGACAAAACATATTTAAAATCTATAACGTGTATTGCTTTCTTATTTTAAAATTAAATCCAGAAAATCGCGTGAAATTTATAAAATGAATTTCGCGCAAAAATTCGCGTTATCGAAAACCTCTTATCAAGTCCTCTTCAAAATGATTCACCTGTACTGAAGTTCGTAGCTTCGAAGTCTGACAGCAATGTATTATACCTTTCATCTACCTGCAACACTGACTGTACCTGTGTTTTTGTTACCTGTTAGTTGGTGGGACGTGCTATCTCTTGAACACGTTCCCATTGTCTGGCCTTCTCTTCATTCAAGACCGCATCAGTCATCCATCCTACTCTGTCGGATCTCGTATCTTATCATACATCCTGTGCTTGGCGAGGTGGATTTAAAAGAAGGTTCATTATTTGATTTATGATTGTTATTATTTAATCTAATGAGTAATCCAGTAAGGGGTCGTCCATTTAGTCTCCCTTTTCCATTATTTTATACCTTTCTCTCCCATTTATAAAAGAAAAATATTAAATTGTTTTGTTTTTAGTTGCGTGGTACATCACTATTACTAAATAAATTATTACTCGCCGCTTCAACATTGTTTCGGCAAATCCGGCATTGAGTCTGGTTTAAAACTATTTTAACCAAACAAACGACAGTCAAATAAGGTAAGGTATGTCATATTTTCCACTGTTCTCACTTTACGCGCCGCGTAATATGTACACCGCTTTTATAAGTAACGGAAGGCCTAATTATACTTATACATAAATTAATATTTAAATCAGTAAACGGAAATATTAAAGAAAATACAACTCACATTCAACATAATATATTCGTCTAGCCCCCCTCACCCCTTTCTGCGTAAATTATTTTTTCGATAGACCCTAGAATAGTTTTGTTTTTTTAATTTTGATAATGAATTATTTCCCTATTAAAAAAAAATTATATATATGGAACAAAAAAAATGTTCTGTAGTCCAGATTGATGGTGCCAATAATTTTCTTCTGTGTCCTTCGGTGCTGGAATCTGGACTCCTGTGGGCTTCTATAATGAAGACATTTCCGGAGTTATACAGAAGAACCAAACCAGTAAAATCACTAGAACTAAAATTACACGAACGCAATACAAATAATGTTCATTGTCAGTTATAGAAAAATCACAAAACATAAAATATGTCGTAGTAGTAATTGATGAAAATCTTGAATGGGACTTACACATCAAAGAATGAGAAAAACTAACAAGCCATACACATTTAAAAATCTAAGAAATGTGGCCAATAAAAATGATATGAAAAGTCTACTACGCGTTATGGCACTCCATATATATAATAATATAATATATGAATTTTTTATTTTATTTTTATAATGAATACCTCACAAGAGTCCCAACTGCTCCCGTCTGGAGCCAGTGAGACTATGGCATCCCCAATTGGGGGATGTTGTGAGGCTGAAGGTAAATGGGGAAGGGAAAGAGGAAGGTGGGGAAGTACCTGGCTATTCAGATCTAGTCACTAAACACGGCTAAAGCCATTTGGAGCAACGTTTCAATTCTGAATGGTGGTCTTACACCAGGGCGATACTGGTAGTATCTTCCACTCTGGAACGTGCCGCAAATATACTATATATTATTTTAATTAATTATTTGTGAAATAACACAAATTAATCAAATAAAATTTATTTGCGCACGCCGGGTTCGAACCCGCGACCTTCGGAATGGCAGTCCAATGCGTTACCACTGGACTATGCCGGCCGTCAAAATATACCATTGAAACCAAACATCATACTACGTCGAATCAAAATGACGTAAAAAACATTCCAACTTATAAAACCACGTTCCGACAAAGAAATAACATTTAATCTGCTACAAAACTTGACAACATCCTTCCCCCAGATGTAAAACGACTAGAAAAGTTTAACGAGTACAAATTAAGAATAAAAATCTGACTGAAAGAGTCAGTGAAAAAACTCTAAAAAAACTCGTAAAAAACACTAAAAACGACATCGAAGACAAATTAAATAGAATTAAATAACTTTGGTCCGCTACAGCACTGAAGAGGAGGAGGAATAAGAAGTACCATTACTGTAATTAAATTCACTATAATATAATGTTTTATATGAGCGCGTAATAAAGAATATAGTAAATACTATCCCGATGAATCAACCTAGTCAACGATAGTATAAACAATAGATGTTATGTTTACAAAGTTATTTTAGTTTTTATTTTTATATTTAAATTTCACAACCCAAATTATCTGCTTCGTAAGAAAATAAATATTTATATGCTTGGAGAAGTTTAAAATAACTACAAATTAACAATAATTTTCAAGACGGTAATCAACCATACTCGGGTTCATTAGTGAAATTCGTCACGCATAAACGGGTTTGGGGCAAAAGACGAAGTGTTTTGCTCAAAATGCGAAAGTATATATTAATAAACCATAAAAGTATTACATTGAAGTGTGTATAAATACGAGTGTATATCTAGCCTGTTCGATAAGCTCGTTACATTACCATATTATAATCTGAGAAAAACATTAACAAACTAATTATAAAACCCATTTAACAGTTCATGCATACTCATTATCTGTTTACGAACAAAAATAATTATGCAAATTAGTTTCCAACAAATGCGATCGGCCCCGGTGTGTTATTCATATTATTTCATATCTGGTCAAATCCTCTGCTGGCTATATTCCCCAAGAGCTAATATTTACCCAGGTGCTCTGGGAGTTCTTTCAGTTAGTTGCCTTTATTTCTGTATTCCTACCTGTACGAAATGCCACCATCCTGATATAAGTACTTTACATTTAATGTATTGTATTTCTGTTACTATCCAACACCTCCTCCATCGCTAAATGTAGGTTCCTGCTAATCTATAAATATAAATATAGTATATATAAATATATACTCCGACTACTGACGTTTTAAGTTTTTGCATATTCACATATATGAATGAACAAGATTTTTTAATCAAGATTAATCAAGATTTTTTTTGTATTGTGAAACGTATTTACTAAAAAAGTTATTATTTTGTACGTACGTATTATCATAAGACATGAAGATTTGTCAAAACTATTTTAAACTTTTATCAGCTCTTTTATTTATGACCGTTTAAGCCTATTACGGACCATCTTCAGACTGATTTTTGTTTAAAACTATGGGATATAATATACCCTTATGTCTTTGAAGATAAGTTTTTAATACGAAATTTTTGTGTTTTTGTATTTTTTGTACATTAAAGTGTTTGATTTGTCATTTTAAGTACGTCTTTAAAGACCTAGCTGAACGTCAACTTAAAGGAGAGGAACGAAGCAACCACAAATGGCGCGAAACGCCGCTTGCAGTTTCTTAGTTCCTTTCCAGTAATTCGCGGCTCAGCTCGCGTTTCGGTTCGTAAATGCATACGTACCATAATGTTCATTCACACAAAAGTAGCGTAAGTTCTAAAGTATTGAAAAATGACTAAAATTTTTCAAATAATTCTACAAATTATCCAACATGTTTGATCACTGCCAGTTTTAATTCAGGCCTGAAAGGGTTAATACAGCGCTTTTCTTCATTTTATTTCACCACAACTGAAAAACTGTCGAGATGTCTTGATGTTGATTTATAAATTTATCAAAGTTAACTTAAAATAGTTCATAAACTAAAAATATCGTTAGATTTTAAATGTGAAACGAAAATTTTTACCACATTTTTGCGATCAAAACAATCTATTGGTTTAGTTTAATCTAAGAATATCGTAAACCACAAGATAACTGGTTTTTACCAGCATAATAAACCTTAAAACAAGCTTAGTAAACCTGAGTTTTCGCCATCATTAGTCGTCTTTGGCGATATACAGGGTGTCCGGGGTTAAGATGCGCTAACTTTGGGAGGTGATTCTATATGATGGTATAAGTAAAAAAAATACACAACGTTTTCTAAATTCCAACGTTCATTTTCCCATCCAAAAATATTTTTCCATAGAAGAATTTTTTTTTCCATACGAACAGTTTATCTTTTATTACCTAAAAACTACCTTAAAACATTAGTTTTTTGGAAAAAATTGTTATTCTTTTTTCCTTCTAAAATCATGTAGAATCATAACCGAGCTAGCGCATTAACCCCGGGACGCCCTGTACAATTATATATATGAAGGTTTTATTTTTATGGAGACAAAATAGAGATCCAGGGTCTAAAAGATATTGTTTTTAGAAGGGTGGAGTAGAAAGGCCAGCAGTTCGTCCCGGACCCAAGCTATTAAGCATAAGAACGAGTCGTAAAAGCGCCCCGCGCACGTGCGGGAAAATTAATGTCAATGCAATGAACGCAATCCAACAGGTGCGGCGTTGGCACTTATTGTTTAATTGCCCTAAGGTATATTTTAACATATCTATGCTCGTTAATGTACGTTTCTAACTCATACCGATTATCGCGTTTTTTCACACATTTGCCCTAATACAATATTTTTTTATGCAATATTCTTTTATACAACGCTTGCAAACGTGTGTGCGTATGCTATTCTGATTTTTAATACATGGCAGTGACGGGTGGCTTGTGCTAAAGGGTTAACCCCTCGGGCTTATACAGGGTTTTTCAATAAGAGGTGTTATTTTGATATTAAATCGTAAAAGATCAATGGTTTCGTTGCTTGTGTGGCACGTAGCGCCGTCTCGTTGAAAGTAAACGTTGTCCAGATCAATACCATCCAATTCCGGCCATAAAAAATCATTAAACATCTCTCGATAGCGCAATCCATTCACCGTAACTGTTGCTCCAGCCTCATTTTCGAAAAAGTAAGGTCCAATGACTCCGCCGGACCATAAACCGCACCAAACAGTCACACGTTGAGGATAGAGAGGCTTTTCAACAATAACTCTTGGGTGTTCCGAGCCCCAGATGCGACAATTTTGCTTGTTGACGAAGCCACCGAGGTGGAAATGGGCCTCATCACTCAAGATGATTTGCATTTGATTCGCTCAAGTGAATTTTAATAATTTCAATGGGTCGTTGAAGCGTGTATCGTTCCATTTTTATTAAGTAGTTTCTACTTGTCAAATGTCGAAAAATGACAGCTTCAAAAGTAACATCTACCGAAATAGCGGGCTAGGAAAATCCTGTATTTCATAAAGACGCTGTCAGATGGTCGGGGAATTTATTTGTATGTCTGGTTTGCAACAAGATCCAAACAAATATTTCTAAACATATCCGAAAACTAAAACGCTTTTTTATTAAAATAAAAACATTGTTTTATAAATACATATTTTATAAATTTTGAATGCCAACATAAAAAAGTTTAAAAATATCGGTCTTGACACACACTTATTGCCTCATTTATATTCATACACCATCTCATACATACTCTTCTGTTATTCTGACTCTTGACATGGCCCGACTCAAGTATCTGATTAACTTGATCGTGCCATGTCTTCCTCGGGCGACCCGACTTTTGCTCTTATTTCTGATTTGCCATCTCAATTTTTTTCTCAAAATTCGGCCTGAACCTTTGGTTTCATAGAGATCCACATTTCAATTCTTTTGTGGTTAACTTCTAGATTTGAATATAAAGCGTGGTGTTTTCTCTTTCTAACACCTTTCAAATCAAATTTATCACCATTACAGTAAGGGAGATACAACGATATCTATTAGACCAAATCAGCTATCAAACCGAACAAATTATCCTGACGGGTTATGATTAAATTAGTCATATGTTATTTTTTTAATTAAAATCTGGCACACACACTCCTTGCTTCACTCACATTTATATTCATACATTCTCTTCTAACTTTTTTTACTATTAACTTTCGCGCAATACATTTTTTTTTCTTTCATATTTTCACATTTAGTTCCTCTATACAGGGTGTATCGGCACTAACCCGACAAACTATAACCAGCTATTCCTTAGCACATTTGGAGTAAAAAATGTTATGGGCACTTTGCTGTCCGGTAGCATTTTTTTTTCAATTATAAACAAAAAAATTAAAAATTTCCACACTACATCACTGTCATTGGCATTGCTTTTCGTGTTCAACAGCTGTTATAAGCAAGTATGTCGAAAAGCGTCTTCGCTCTTTCGCACACACTAAATAATAATAGTTAAAAATGAGACGAATGGTGCCGTGCCATTTCGTTGTGTTTGTAAAAGTGCGCCAATATAGGTACACACGTGCATTATTCAACGGAATTCGAATAAAATATTGCCAAATGGGTTTTCAAACTTTGACAAAGGATAAAACAGTGGTGACATGTGGTGAAAATATGAATAATAAATTTTTTATTAAAAAAAAACGTTACCGGACAGCAAAGTGCACATAAGATTTTTTATTCCAAATATGCTAAGGAATAGCTGGTTAAAGTTTGTCGGATACGTGCCGATACACCCTGTATAAATTCCACTACGATATCTTTACAAAACTTAAATTGAAGTGATTTTTCCCTTGAGGTGATTTTTCACTGAAATCACACATTTTAATTGACTTATGTGCTCGACACGTGACTTAATTCAAAACATAGTTCGGTTTGGTCACCGTATTTGCCCAAGTCAATATGGGGTCATTAACACTCCCACTAATGCCAAACTTATGTTTTAGAATCATTTATCAATGATATTGAATTCTCGCTCAATTCCACTCAATAGAATCTTCTCTGCGATGATTCTGTATTTCTATATGACCCTTTGAACTTATTATCTCCCAATACAAGTGAGCGCACAATCCTTGTATCCGATTCCCATTCAATAAAAAAACTAGTGACAAAATAGTATGTACGAATTCCAGTATGTATTTGTATAAATTTTCGAAAGAATTTTAATCGATTATTTTTAGAATATTTATTATTGAAATACTCGAAATAAATATACACGTATGCCCCATTCTAAATACCGTTTTGAGTGATGACATAAACTAATTATTGGATAGTACTATGCAAAGATATTAGAAGAACGAGATATGCTATGTTGGCCGCTGGACCGTAGGCGGAGTACTACCTAATTAGGGTATTTTGAATACTATCGGGACGTGTACGCACAGAAATCTGTTCTATGTATTAGTGCGGATACCTTAGCGTAAGCGAAGGTGTGCAGTAGTATTGGTGAACAAAACCGGCGACACTGGTCAAAACAATTCCACACAGTATGAACTGCTCATAGCACATCTCGTTCTTCTAATATCTTTGGTACAATGCATGTTATATCCAGTAATAAAGGCAGTCAATCGTCTTCTAATGTATGTAAAATAGATATTAATGTAATATCGCGAGTATTTTTCTTTAATTTTTGCCCAATATTGATTATGTTATGTAACGGTATATTTTCCGCATATTTGCGCCAATTCGATGTCGACGATTGCACACGTTCAATGTAACACGTGAGCGCATACTTTTGTAATGCGGTTTTAACCCTTTCACTGTTGATTCTAAAACCGAGGTCTGTTTAATTTTAGAACACCAACTTTCCTTGAAAATACTCAATTTGACTCTGATCATATACTAGTGGTTTTTAGTATGTTTCAATTTTTTTCTTATTCAACAAATCGAAACCAAATTTCCTCTGAATTTATAAGATTAGTAAGTAGGTACTTAAATACCCACCTGCTTAATTATAAATCATATGTTTTTAAAATTTTACCAATTAATTATGCAATTTGTTCAAAGAAACGTCACCATCACAATGCCTATTTTTATTGAAAACTACAGGTAGGTCAGAGATGTGCAAAATGGGTACCCAAAACCATTTGAAATGCAAAATGGAAATGGGTCAAAACTTTTCCATTTGAAAATGCAAAATGCAAAATGGTTTTTAGAAAAGCATTTCAAATGCAAAATGCAAAATACCTATTTTCAAAATGCATTGAAAATTCAAAATGGTTTCTCAGGTCACACAATTAGAATAATTATAGAATTTTTAAATAATTTTGTCATTTAATAATGGACATCAATGTAGAACAAACATATTACATGATGGTAAATCCAAAAACACCACGACTACAGATTATGAAACCACAAAAAATTTGCGCGGGACTAATGTTGCCAACATAAAAACATCTATCTAACTGCTATCTAACATTTAACATTACAGCGTCATGGCCCCATGTTCAGTATTTGAATCAGTATTTTTTGTAATGTTATCACTCAATTGCCAGGGCTCCTACCAGGGAGCAACTTGACAGATGTAAATTATCTCTCATAGCGAGGTTGAGGACCGACTGATATTTGGGGCTTATGAAAAACAGATGAGTGGAGATAGTAGGAAGAATGTTGCAAAAAAGCATTTCAAATGGAAAATGCATTGAGAAAAGCATTTAAAATGCAAAATGGAAAATACCCATTTTGCATTTTGCATTTCCATTTGAAATGGATTTATTTGAAATAAAGCACATCTCTGAGGTAGGTACAGTCAATAACACCTAATTTAAAAAAAACTTTTCGATTCTTTTTTTTATAGTTACCGCACAAGAGTGTCCGGAGTCAATGGGATTATGGTATCCTCAATTTGGAGTTTGTTGTGTCGCTGGGGGGCGGGGAGGGGGGGGGGGGTGAACTAGATGAGGTTGGTTGGGAAATACCTTGGTTTTAAAACCTGAAGCATAAACATTCAAGTTAATAGACGAGCCAATCAGTGAAAGGAGAACTAAATGTCCGCGTAGCATCTAGATCTGGAGAAAACTGACACATGCTCAAATGACAATTAACTATTGAAAATTCGACATTATCTAAAATATAAAGGAGAGTGTTTGTATTTGTTTGTTTGTCCGTCTGTTTTTGGCGGGCGGACGGCATGAATTCGCTTTGTATACAAATCTACAGTTTTATTGCGAGATTGATGAAATTTTGCACCCGAACCATCAAAATAAGAGGTAGGTCACTGTCTATATATGATTTCGGAAAACTCCCTCCCGGGCAACGCTGGAGACTTCACCTAGTTTAATAAAAATGTTTGAGTAACTGAGTACCTGAAAAATCAACACCCATACTGATTACTGATTATTTATAAGTCTCTACAATTTTTCTTAAAATCCCCCAATTGAGGATTGAATGGCCCCACTGGCTGCGTCCGTGATCAACGATTTTGACTTTCTTTGATTTCTTTCTATGGTAAATTTAAGATTTTTTTTTTTTTTAAGTAAGACAAACATTCCCGGTTTACGAATAACCTGACAATATTTGAAAATCTCCTACCACCACAGTAAGCGGAAAATGTTGCTTGTGTTGTGATGGAAGACTTAGCCAGCTGAGGAATTGAACACACTACGCCTGGGTGGGACCATTAACATTTGTTTCTTGATATGATAACGATATCAATCTATTTAACGTATGTTAATGGTTATCTGTATAATGGTGTGTTGATTTAAAAACTCTAAGTAATTACTCAACATTATCAGAAAAATATGAATAATCGTGTTATTGATCTGGGTAAACAAGTCTTACTTGACCGATTATTATCATCGTTGTTAAAACCTTCGACCTGTGACGTGAGATATCTTCGTATTAATATATTTATTATTATTTTTTTGGTAAACTAATGTTTTAAGACAAGATTTTTTATGCATAACACAAAGGGTAACAATTATTTTATGGGCAATAATTATTAGCCTGAAACACTCATCCACATTGAAAAATCTCCTGATAAAAGATACATGACTTGAACCCGTGTCCTTTCGATTTCCGGTCGACAGCTCTGACCATTGAGCTATGGCGGCTTATCTCTTATCCGCGAAATAATTCAATATATACCAGTGTTTCATTCAACAATTACTGCTTGTTACATGTTTTCACCTGAAACAACCAACTTTATTTTATATGAGAAAGGCATTGTAAGTTCTAAATCTCTCACTAGATGGCGTCGAGACAAATTGTCTACATCTTTTGGTGAGAATATTAGAACTTTTCAAATATTAATTATTATTTTTTATTGGTAAACTAATGTTTTAAGACAAGATTTTTTATGCATAGCACAAAGGGTAACAATTATTTTATAAGCAATAATTATTAGTCTTATTTATATTCATTTATTAGAGATACAGCGAATATTCGGTCACTATTCGGTATTCGACTTATTCGCCAATTTTTAATATTCGGTATTCGGCCGAATACCTAATAATGAAAATAAAAACGCATTTTCAAAAAATTAAAAAATCTGGCGAACGCAGTTCGTTTGTTTATCCAAGTCAAAAGACGCGAGCAGTGTTCGGGTTGTCGCGGTACGATACACGCGCCGTCCGCGAACATCGCTCGTTCAAAAGCATTAAGTGGTTAATCATAATTTGACATACATCATTATAATACTGATAATGATATTAATTACCAAGAATTCTAGGACCGAAATAATAAAATATTTTCTTATCTCCGGAAGCTCCACGATTTGGTCGTATCTAAACGCAGTGTGTGTTATACGAGTATTGTAATCCACATGCAGCGGTCCGACTTGACTTGAATGTAACTATTACATTACAATTAGTGTTATTTGCATACGAAATACAAGACATCGGCACGCTCGCACGTTCTACTTTCTGGTTACTGGCTAGTGCATTTTGTGCCCAGGTGACTTGGTATTAAGTTCAACAATACTTAAGATTATTTATTTTGGCACTCGAATTTTATAATTAACTAGCCAACGTGTGCCCAGTGCTGCTCGCTGTGAAGAATGGTTTGGAGTAAAATTTTGAGGTTAGAAACTGGGCCAATTTTTTAGGTAGAAATAATATTATTCTAAAGATTTGAAAACGTTTACTTTTATAAATTTTTGCTTCACTTGATCGTGTCATGTCTTCCTCGGGCGTCTCCGACTTTCACCATTCACCACAGTATACCTACCACATTGTTACTATTAAAAAAGTACATTATATCGACACTTATTTGACTGCGTATCTCATTTCGTATCGCATTAAGTCTTCCACGGGCGTCCACGACTTATTCTACCATTCCAACTTCCGTCTAAACACTCCTAAAACTAATAAGAACAAACTTTCAAATTTTCAGTGAAATCGGTCTAGTAGTTTTTGAATATTGTAGAATTGAATAACAACAAAAAATCCAATAATATTGTTATTGGGTTTATAAAAACAGTTTATTTTTAAACAAGTTCTGCTGTGTAATTATTATTACGCGTGACAGCTGTTTCGCCCTCTGAAGGCATTATCAAACTGTCCTAATAATGCCTTCAGAGGGCGAAACAGCTGTCACGCGTAATAATAATTACACAGCAGAACTTGTTTAAAAATAAACTGTTTTTATAAACCCAATAACAATATTATTGAATATATAAAAAATAAAAATAAAAATGGAGTTCTACAAATTAAACTTAATTACAATAAACTAAAAATCCACTTCCCAACAAATCAGCGATTACCTACTCATTTTTAGATTTTTTTTTAAATATCCATTTTACATTTTTTAATTTGGTTTTGGTGTGAATTTCCCATATTTAATTGATATTGAAGATGTTTTACGAAAACTAAATTACCTTAGAAATGTTAACATTGTAAACATTGACGAAAAAATAATTTTCCGATAATTCTCACTGTCATCAGTTAGAGAAATTATTACTTGTTAATTTCTCTAAATGGTTGGAGGTGTAATAAATTTACATCCTCCCATGCGAACAGTTATTTGGTTTAGGATAAATTAATGAAAATGTAAGAAGAAAAAAGGATATCCTTAGTCACACATTTCGTGATAGTTTTGCAAAAGTCTACATACAAAATATTCTCGTTAACTTTATATCTCCCGGAAATTTAGACTGTTGAAATCAAAACTGGTGTTAAAATATGCTTATATCACATATTTTTAACACTTAGTTCTGTAAATGTGTAAAAAATGTAAACAACTAAGAATTTGTAAGCTTTTTAACTCCTCGGGCTAACTTGTTCGGTTTTGGAAACAAACAGCTGGTACCCGTAGAGTTTATTAGTTCGCTTTTTTTAATAACTATGGTCTTATAGAATCATCCGTTGTCTCCCTTGCCCTCATTGTTAAAAATATGATTGAAAAGGTGTTGAAAAGAGAAAACACCAAGCTTTATATTCAAATATAGAAGTTGACTACAGTATAATTAAAATGTACACCTCTATCAAACCAAAGATTCCGACCGCAATTTAATAAAAAAAATTATTAATTATTTTTAATTGAAATGACAAAAATGTGAGGTAGCTATTATGTTTAGAATACATTTTTATATTAAAATTTGTATGTGTTTTTTTATCAGTAATTTTAATTCAGTGGTTAGACGAAAAAACGTAAGGCGAGCCATTTTTAAAACTCTTTTTATTTGCATTCACAATTTTAATATTTCAAAAATTATATGTTTATTTCTAATACTAAATTTGAAAGTGTGCTTCATCTCCCATCAAAAACAGTTTTAAGTTTTCGGATACGTTTAGAAATAAACCATTTATTTGGATATTATTTAGAAGCGGAAATACACACAAATTCTCTTTCCTTTCTTGACTTTGACTGACTTTCTGACAGATTCTTTAAGAAAAAAACTGTCAATATGTCTGAGGCTTGAACGGTTAGGTTAGGTTAGGCTTGAACGGTTAGGTTCATTGCGTAAAAATTCTCCAGCATTTTAAAAGAAATATCAAATATTCTTTTGTCACTAATCTTCTTATAAATATAATATCATTGGTACAGGTCACAGACAAAGGAATTAATAGACGAGAAGATAATGGCGAGGGGTAAAATCAACTGTTGAAGAACGAAGGGGGTTAAGCTGACTGTGATTCGTCAATAAATCAATCTGACAGTAAATAGGCATCTCGCATTATAATATCACCATTTAGTTCTTAAAAGTAAAATCTGCTTTTGAATGAATAGACATTTTTACATGGGAGCGCAAATTACTAGCCACGTTATGAACTAATTTGCGAAGTCCAAATTCGGCAAAGTAAATTTCTTCTATTTTCAGAGTCGTAGTTAGTTTCAGAGTATTTAGTTAAGACACTTTTACAAATGTTTCATAATTTACTTACCCCAGTAAACAACGATGAGCACACTTGAGAATCGCTACATTGTGATGTGATAGTATATGTTTCTAAAACTGATCCATATAATACGGTGTGAATAAGCTTAAAATAAAGTAAAATAATGCTTACTTATGGAATGTAATACGACAATTGGGTTTATTCTCTTTTTCACGTCTATTTCTACAAGTTTTCATATCACAAGTCAACATTTTGCCGTGTTATTTCGTAAAATGAACCGATGATGCCTCGACCATAGTTCGCACAAGAATGATGACGTCACGTTTTCAAATTTCACTTGAGGCCATACGCGAGCACAGCCGGCTCCAATGGAACCGGTATGGGGAGTGGGGATAATACGCTTTTAATCACTTAGGGCAGGTCTACTAATATTCATATGTCTATGGTACAGGTACAGGGTGTAAGATTGCAAATATAAAATCCAATTGTTTTTACTGTAGTGTCTGCGTGCAAAGTCGTAAACTTTTTAATAAAAGTGTGTTTATCTGAAGAGACCATGTTGAGTATGTTTTTGTGTATCTGTTTATGTTTGTAAATAATAAAATTAGAGCCTTGTAACTAATAATGTGTACAGCGCCCTTGGGGTGATTTTTTTTTACAAAAACGGTGGTTACAAATCATCAAATTATTATTATTTTTACTATCACTTTCATAAAATTCTTATAATATTCATGCGGTAACAGTAAATTAACAAATAATATGACCGAAATATCCTTTTCCCGATAACATGAAACTAAATTAACAAAGTGACATTATTAATGGATTAAAACTGACGAAAAATAACACAAATAATAGCTAATATATTGAATTATAATAATAGTGAATTAGTAATTAGAAAAGAAATTATGAACAAAAACATGATTATTCACACATCACAAAATCAAAACTGTCATACTACTGATATTGCCTGGAAAAATTCGACAGTCTACCAAAATGGAATATTACCAGTTCTTTCGCAGCGCAGTTTAGTACATTTTTACTAGTAATAATTCGAAATAGAAATTGTACAGTCTTTGTACAATGTGCAACCAAAAACAACGTTTAACGATTGTGAAGTTTTTATTAGTAAGGCTGTAAATGTTTAAAATATCACGTAAAATATATGCAAATACTGTCAATTTATACAATAAAATATTAGATGAAATTAATGTGCTTTGTCAAAATATTGACGGCATTACTAGAAACCTCCACGAACTTATTACTCTTTCGGGCCTAGTAACCAAACTTTGTTTATGATAATAATAATACAAGACCACCACGCTACATTAATTTGCGATATCAGATCACAGCTCACGGGCCATTATGTGACTTATCTCCAGAATTATCTCCAGTATCCAGACTAATAGTTCTTAAGTTAAACGACTTATCTGATAGTGGCTAATGTACCGGAAACCCACTCTAACAAACGATTAAAACAACACCCTTGTTTACTCTGATTTATAAATAGCACGTACGGCTTTTTGATAATGAGAATCGCGACAGTTGCAATTTTCGACTTCTTTGAAAAAACGACTTCACAAGTTTTCTTATTGTTAATAGTTTTTAACTCTTAATTGTGCATTATTGGATTATCATGAAATAAGTTATGAAAAAATATTACATAGATATTTCTCTTTCTTTAACGTTTCTCAGTTGGGACTCTTGTGCGTTATTCACATACAATATGTGTGCATTATTAAAGTTGTATATTTTTACTTGCAATCTATATAATAACGTAGTGTGAACGCTAACAAGATCGTGCACTTTTAAAGTCGTGTCTGTATTATCTGTAATCCTTACAGCATCAGTGTTGCGGTAATGTTACCAGTTGCTGTTAGTTGTGCAAACTAATCTCGCTACATGAACGGTGCCGGCAACAATCGACTTTAAAACAACGCTGACTTTTTATGTCTTCCGCGCGCAAGTTGTAAGTTTGTGAAAACGTTAACGCGAAGTTAGTAGGAACGTTTTGCTTCGGTTGCATTTAAAAAATCAATTAATTTTCGTCATTATCTTTGCCACGAAGTTTTAAAATTGTTCCCGACTGTCTTGAGGTAGAGAGACTATGGAACCCCCAATTGGGATATGTTGTGAGGTTGAACGGTGTGGGGAAGGGAAGGAGATAAGGAAGATCTGGTCATAAAATACAAGCATTTCAAGCAACGTTTCAGTCCTGAATGGTTGTATTACACCAGGGCGATACTGAGAGTATCTACCATATTAAGGCGATGCACTACGTCATGAAATATTTTAAATTGAGCCGCTATCAATAGCAACCCGTAGATGGCGATAAGGTTTAAATTCCCGCTTAACACCATCCGCCTGTTTTGATTTATGCAAGAAAAAAACATGGCCAAAAAGTGCCTTTTATATTATTTTGTGGATGTTCAGGCATAAATATTTAATTTTTTTTCAATCATTTTATAAATAACTTAATTTGCCATATTATACAATAAAATCATAATCGAAAATGGGTTTGTAAGTAGGAGATTTTGAACTTTAAAGTAGTTTTCATGGGCCTTATACATTATTTTTTTCTGGGCTTATAAAAAGACTTATCTAAAAAATACTCGATTATTTCAAAGGCCAAGATGTATTCTACTCGAAGTATTTAATTAAAGCATCTGAAACATTTCTAGGCGACCAAATTTTCAAACCAAAAACATATGATTTTGCATTAATACGTATGGCATCGCCTTAAAGTAAACCATTATGATAAATACATATACAATAAACATTTAAATGAATTCCAACTCTACTTCTGCCACTAATCTTTTGATAAATGTGGTATCAATTATAATACAAAGCATGAAGTAACAAATACCTCACAATCATGCAATATTCAGAGTTTGTAATAGCCCTAGGTTCAAAACTGTATATTCTCCAAGATTAAGCTTTCTAATGAAACTGTCTTCATCTGATGTGACCTGCCAGGCAATAATGCTTTCGTCTCAGTTTTTACATAATTAGATATAGCCTAGAAAGTAATATTTTTTGTACAGCGCCCTTGAGGTGAAATTTCACAAAAACTTATAATATTATTATTATTATTATTATAAGCACATCTCTAATGTATAAAAATGTTTTTTTACATACATTACTCTGAGTCTGGACTTCATTCTTGACTTAATTCGAATCCTGCACCGATCAAACATATTTTCTTCTTCTCTTGCTATCTATTACCGGAGGTTGACTTTCATCAGGACAATCCTTACTCTCTGAACAATCCAACAATCTGAAATCAGGAAATAATTCTAGGAATTTTCTTTTTAGTGGACCTTACGATAATGGCTGTACGGCCGTTTCGCTATTGCAAGAAGATTGATAAATATGTATTTAAATATGTTTTTTTAAACTTTGCAATGAACGTTATTAAAACTTTAATGAAAAATTATGTTACTAAATGAAATTGTACCCACCATAGATGATTTAATGACACTTAAATTAAATGTTGTGCCTACCGCTGTATAACAGTGTTAAATAGTCTTTGTTTTGTCAGCATAAAATCTTTTATTATATTTATCACAATTTTATTTATGTCGTTTTTGCAACGAAAAAGCCAGTCTTGTGTGTCCAATATCGATGGTTGTACAAAATTTAATTATTCACACAAAAAAAAAAAAAAAACAAGTATTTAAACGCACATTTTACACTCGAGTTATCCAAACTATAACGCAATGCATGATCAAAAAACTACATAAGCCTTTATGAACGTCGATATGACAGAAATACCGAAGACACAAATTGGGATATTTCAGAACAATTTTAGTCAAATCTGGCCACCTTCTATTTCGGTCGGTTTCACGCTTCTGCTGCACCATTTTTTCTGCAAGACTTCGGGTGAAAGTGTCGTAATTGTTACGTACCGTACGTAATTTCTGTTTTATTGGGTTATTTCTCTATTCTGATCATTTCTACGGCAGGGGTTTTCAAACTTCGGTGAACAAAGATCTTTTAATAATATTTTTTAATAATATCCAAGCAAATCATTTGTTAAGCAGGAAATAAATAATTAACTTTGTTAAGTTATGACGTTCATGCAATTGCATATTTTGATCAGACAGGGCGCCACAGGCACCGATCTAATATTCATAGTCATTTCAGTCAATTTTAGTTAATTTTAATAGTGTTAATACTTGTTTTCTTGGTGATCTATTCGCGTTTTGATTTCCAAAAATATATTTTTTAATACAAAATGTTCATGTTTCAATGGGTTCAACGACGACAACACAATGAAAATCTCACCGTTAAAAAATGATATAAATTTATTAAAAGCGGTGCAAAAAAACTAACACAAGTAACCTAATATGATTTAAGATTTTCACGGCCAAAAGTATTTTTGTTATTTGTTTTTGGGGTGTTATGCCGTGTTGCGCTAACTCCTTCTTTAGCCTAAAGAAGGAGTTAGCGCGACAGATCTGTTGTAACCTCTCCGTCGTTTTCATCGACCGACGCCACGCTTGTTAAGTAACAGAAAGAGAAGTTACCAGAGAGTTCTCTGCGGCAGAACCATAAGAAGGAGTATAATTTCTACGGGCCCGCGACCCACAGATTGCAAAACTCTAGTTTTGGTTGTAAAATTTATACTGTGAATCAATTTGCTCATAAATAAATTAAAACCCGGCGTTAAAGTCACTATTTCGCAAAACCGTTCGTTTTCGGAAGGCACTTTAAATATCGCATTGGTGAAATGCCACCAATTAGTATGGTAACTTTTCTTGAAATATCCCGAGCTACGTATAGTGACTTAATCTAAATATTGGGTTGATGTTGTTCAATCGGTTAGTGCACAGAGAAAAATGAGTTTTGCTGAATTATTAAAAATCTCTTCAAATTATTCGTAATCCGGTTAAAAACGGTATTGCAGGCTGTTTCCTGTCAAACTTTTAGTACATTCCTAATATATCGGAACGCGTGATGATAATGACGAAATGCGATAATATTATGATTTCTATGAACACGTTTTCCGACATCGCGATAATACATTCCGTTTTTACAAAAATTTTAACAGGAAACCTATCGATTCATTGGTTAAGGGCCTGCAGTCCCGTTTTTAACCGGATTACAAATAATTTGAAGAAATTCTTAATAAATTAGCAATATTTTATATCAGTAAGTTTTCTCCGTGTGGGTGAGTTGACAAATGAGTCGTATGTCGGATTTATTATTTATTTATTTATTTGGTACAATATTTTTTACATTTTAAATTTTCCAGTAATTTAGGCCTCACTGGGTGGCTTGCCCGTGCTGAGGCCTTCATTTTATAATATTAAAATATAATCTACATAATACATTTAAAGAAAAAATAATACATTTAAAATTAAAAATTATTACTTGAAAATAATCTTGTGTGTTTGTTAGTGATGTGTGTTTATATTGGTTTTGTGTGTTACGTGTAGGTTTTATTTTTATTTTATGCTATGACATTTTGGTAATATTGTCTTTTTTGTTCTTTAATCCATTTTGTAATTTTGTGTGTAAAATTATTTTTAATTTCCTATTTTAATTGACTACCACCCAAGTGTGCACGAAGGGTGTTGTCGGTATCGGCAGTAAGTTTTATTTAATATTAAACGAATTCGCTGTTTCTCGTACTGCCTTTCCTGATTAAAAACTTTGCACGCCACTTGTCGGACTACCACCCAAGTGTCAATGGTTCAATTCCTCTGCTAGGTCATCATGACATCTCAATCTAGTCTATTTCCCCTCTCCTATTTTCTTTCTAAAGCTCCATAATTTTTGCGATTGATTAATTATTGTTCCAAGGTTATACCAACTGCTTGCAATTTGATGCGTCTGATGATATTTAAATTTTTAATTAACATTTTTTACATCTTTCATGCCTTTTTTGCCTATTCATATTGTTTTCTCTTTCTCAATTTCTAATAATTCTGTCTATTTTTTTGTATTTCTTGGGCATTAACTATGTAACAATATCTGGACATTTTTGTTTTATTGAGTTTTATTTTCTAATGTACATTTGTTACCTAAATTTTGTTTACTTTGCTACCGGTTTCGACACAAACGTGTAATTAACATGTAATCTTAAAAATTAAATTTAATTTAATTATTTTTAACAAAGTTAACAAAATTTAAGTAAAAAATGTATATTGGAAAATAAAACTCAATAATTCTGTCTATATTATGTGTGTGTCTAACACAGACATAGGAATTAATAGACGAGAAGATAATGGCGAGGGGTAAAATCAACTGTTGAAGAACGAAGGGGGTTAAGCTGACTGTGATTCGTCAATAAATCAACCTGACAGTAAATAGGCATCTCGCATTATAATATCACCATTTAGTTCTTAAAAGTAAAATCTGCCTTTGAATGAATAGACATTTTTACATGGGAGCGCAAATTACTCGCCACGTTATGAACTAATTTGCGAAGTCCAAATTCGGCAAAGTAAATTTCTTCTGTTTGCAGAGTCGTAGTTAGTTTCAGAGTATTTAGTTAAGACACTTTTATAAATGTTCATAATTTACTTCCCAGCAACCCACCAGCTTTGTGTTTCGCGTCCAGACGTTTCTCGATGTGATAGTAACAACTGATTCATATTATACGATGTGAATATGCTTTAAATAAAGTAAAATAATGCTTATATATGGAATGTAATACGACAATTGGGTTTATTCTCTTTTTCACATCTATTTTTACAAGTTTTCATAGTACAAGTCAACATTTTGCCGTGTTATTTCGTAAAATGAACCGATGATGCCTCGACCATAGTTCGCACAAGAATGATGACGTCACGTTTTCAAATTTCACTTGAGGCCATATGCGAGCCCAGCCGGCTCAATGGAACCGGTATGGGGAGTGGGGATAATACGCTTTTAATCACTTAGGGCAGGTCTACTAATATTCATATGTCTATGGTGTCTAATAATTCCGTCTATATTGTGTATGTGTCTAATAATTCTGTCTATATTATGTGTGTGTCTAATTCAAATTCAAAAAAATATTTATTACACAAAAAGAGTACAAAGGGTATAGCTTATAGGTTAAATCCTATTTCTTCCAGCTAACCCAACAAATACACATTATATTACATAACCCAACAATTACATGTTAACAAATGTATGTAAATAATAAATAAAAAACTATTCTGTCTATATTGTGTATGTGTCTAGTAATTCTGTCTATATTGTGTATGTGTCTAATAATTCTGTCTATATTATGTATGTGTCTAATAATTCTGCTTATATTATATATGTGAATAATAATTCTTTCTATATTATGTATTTGTCTAACAATTCTGTCTTTATTATGTATGTGTCTAATAATTCTGTCTATAGGTGCATAATTGTGCAATTTTTTGGTCTTCTTTTTCTTGATTTTGTATATGTGTATTATTTAGCTATAAATTTTTAACATTTTAAGTGAATACATATTTGAAAACTACTATAATAATAACACCTACTTAGACTTCACAACATTGAGAAGTAATCTACAAAAAATATATAAACGTTCGGTTGTTATAAATCCTATTTCTCACTTTATTGTCTATCTTTAGTATTAAGAAAGTCTTCGAAGCAAAGGAAAGAAAGAAATATAATTATTCAGATTCAGAGCCTTTGAGATGATTTTCCCCAAAAACGGCGCTATATAAAGCATGCAAGAATTATTATTAAACTGACTTATTACCTATTATATAAGTTATTTTCTAGCTTTTATTGCCCGGGTGGTGATTTTTTCGTAAACAAAATACTGTTAAAATTAACTAATATTATTGTTATGTGTATGTCTATTTTTTGTCTATTAAACGATATTCGAAACAATTTTTAAATTATATTAACTTAATTTATTTTTGACAGTTACCGATTTTAGCCTGTCGATGCCATCTTCAGACTTGTACAATTATTCTTTAAACTATGGTTTATTTACACAACATTTGAGGTAGGGATGTGTATAAACCATAGTTCAAGAATTTACATGTGTAATGGTAAAAAAATAATAATAATGGATAAAACAAAATAAAATAAAAAAGTTCCTTAAAGTTTAAAATTGTTTAAATGGTTTCATTGCAACCCATGACAGTGGCAATTCAACACACTTTTGAAAACTGATATAATGTTTATTGTTTATTGTTTATTGTTGTTGTTATACGCCCATAGGGGCTTTTACATAGATTATAAATAAGTTTTACATAAGTTATCGAGTTAGAATTTATACTAAGAGTTATAAAAGTGAAGAATTTTAAAAAAATATACAAGTAGTTTTTGAAGAATATGGCGTAAAGAAACATTTTAAACAACATAATATTTAACAATAACAAAGAACAAAATATAATATAAAACATTACAATAACATATCTAATCGTTAAATCTATTACAATAATTTGTATGATTCCACAAAGTGTTGGTTTAATTTGAATTTAAGATTATAAAGGGAATCATGGAATATATCTATAATACCACCAAACTTGTTGCCCAAATCATGCATCCTATTGGTAAGTGAGTTTGACTGATAGTTGGTTTTATATGTGTCGCAAAAGAATGTTGTATTTTGTCTAGTATTTCTTGTCGGTACATAGAGTTTAATAGCAGCAACGATGGCAGGGCTGTCAATAAGGTTGTTCATGACTCTGTATAATAAAATTAGGTCTGAAATGGTTCTTCTGTCAGACAGCGTAATTAAATTAAGTCCATTCATCAAATTTACATAATTAATGTTTTCTATTGGAATTTTAAGCTTGAAATTTAAGTACCTAAGAAATTTGTGTTGAACCCGTTCTAATTTGTTAGAGTGTACTTTATAGAAAGGAGACCAAATAGGTGAATTATATTCCACTTGGCTTCTAACTAGTGAAATGTAGAGTGTTTTCATGCAATCCAATGACTTAAAATCAGTTAGGGTTCTACAAAGGAAGCCAAGAATCTTTAAAGCCTTATTAGTTATATCATCTATATGCGCTGTGAATGTTAAGTTTGATTCGAATATAACTCCCAAGTCACGAATTTGTGATACTGGTGTTAATTTAACATTATTTAAATTATATTCATGTAAGATATGAGAATGAGTTCTGGAAAATCGTATTACTTGACATTTCTCAATGTTCAAAAATAACATATTTTGTTCGCACCATTTAAAAAATTTATCTAAATTAGCTTGTAAAATTAGGCAATCATATATATTTCGTATTCTTTTAAACAATTTTAGATCATCTGCAAAAAGTAGGACTTGTACATCTTTAAATATGTTTACAATGTCATTAATGAATATTAAGAATAATATTGGGCCAAGGTGGGACCCTTGCGGGACACCACTTGTGGCCTCGAATACATAGGATTCTATAAAATTAATCCTGACACAAAGAACTCTATTACTGAGGTAACTAATAATCCATGTCAATAAACTACCTTTGATGCCTAACAGTCGGAGTTTGGATATAAGAATATGATGTCGAACCTTATCAAATGCTTTACTGAAATCGGTGTATATAGAATCCACTTGTTGTTTCAGACTGAGCGATTCAGATATGTAATTATTGTAGATAGTTAAATTACTTAAGGTAGATCGACCTCTGATAAAGCCATGTTGGTTAGGAACAATAATATTGTTGATAGGTTTTACAATGGTATCTAATACTAATGACTCGAAAAGTTTGGGTAAAGCAGACATAATACAAATAGGTCTGTAGTTAGATATATCGCTTTTGTCGCCTTTTTTATGAATGGGCGTTAAATAACTCTTTTTCCACAGAGCCGGAAAACAGCCAGACGCTAAGGATTTGTTAAAAAGTTTATGTAAGGGATATATCAAACTATCAATGCAAGTTATTAAAAATATGGGAGGAATACCATCCGGTCCAGCAGATTTATTACTATCTAGTGCTTTTATGCTTCTTTCTATGGAATCTAATTTTATGAAACATTGACTTAGGTTTAATGACTCTTCCACTGACGTACTGGAGACTGCTTTGATGGGAATATCTTTGTCGTAGACACTTTTAAATGAGTCAGCAAAAAGATTAACTATACCCTCAATACTGTCGGCACATTTTTCTTTAAAGCACATGCTATTAGGATATCCACAGTTGTCTTTTCGTTGAGATTTAGTAAAATTCCAGAATTTTTTCACATTGTGATGATGTACCTCATTTTCAATTACGTTAACATAGTCACTATAGCACTTTATTGATAATTCTTTACATTGTTTTCGTAGTTTAGTAAATGCTATATAATCGTTAGAATTTCTGGTATGTTTATATTTTCTGTGGATACATTTTTTTTTATTAATTAAATTAGTTAGTTCCCTTGTAAACCATTTCGGATAATTAGATGATGTAAAGCTAACCTTGGGAACAAATTGTTCTATAGAGGTATTTAAAATCGAGTAAAAGTATTCTAATTGATCATTTATATTATTTTCCTCATCTAAAAAGGACCAATCTGTTTGGGCAAGGTACTCCGTAATATGATGGTATTCAGCTTTGGAAAAGTTATACGATGGGACACTTGTTTTTTTTGAAGATGTTAAAGGCCTATTTGTTATGATAATGTCCAACGGTGGGTGGTGTTGATCTAATGGTAATAATAATTCGTCGGATAGCTCAACCACTATTTTCGAATCACTTGAAAACACTAAATCCAACATTCGATTGTTAAAGTTGAAAATCTTGTTTGATTGAGTTAGTCCCAAAAATAAAGACATATCACGAATTTCACTACATTTAGCACACTGTAAATCGGCTTGGTTTGTAGCAGGTCCGTTGTCATCTTGGCTGGTCCAGTTAGGAAGGTTATAATCACCAGCAATAATGAATTTTGCTTTAGGATATTTGAATTTGAGTACTTCTATGTCCTCATTGTGATTTTTATACGTTTGCAAATCCGATGCAGGTGGGATATAGACACAGCCAATAATAATTTTTCCATTAGGTATATTGAGCAATACAAAAATTTGTTCAACACTTTTGTGTTTTACCGGTAATTTAGTAGATGATATATTCTTGGATACGCACAGCATCACACCTCCTCCGTTAGACTTTTTGCTCGTAATAGAATTTCGATCAGAACGATATGTGGTATATTGATGTAGGCCTAATTCTGACGAGCTGATATCAGCATTTAACCATGTTTCAGTTAAAAACAGAATATCGTGTGAGAAGATTGGGGAGTTAGTTTTAAGTTGGTGCAATTTTGTACGCTAAAAGTGATGAAAAAAGGCCTATAAACCTAACCTAACCTATTTTACCTTGTGTTTTTCATCACTTTACAAGAGTGTGTTAAATGGCCTGTTCTGAGTTGCCCGGTTACCGTTTCAATGTATCATTATAATGGAATTCTACCACGAATGGTCAGTATTGGGTTTATAAAAACAGTTTATTTTTAAACAAGTTCTGCTGTGTAATTATTATTACGCGTGACAGCTGTTTCGCCCTCTGAAGGCATTATCAAACTGTGGGTAGCCCACTTACAGACGATAAATTTATATTATTTCTAGGTAGGTATTTTAATTTCATTTACTGATTTCTTAATTGATTTCTAAGTAAAATATCAAAAATTATTAATGGTTATTACCCCAGCAAAGTTTCCCCAATTAGTGTAATGTTTAAATTTGACTGAATGTCTTTATGTTAGTTATTCCCAAACGATGACTCATAGGGTTATTTTAATAGCATAATTAAGTACTTCATAGTGCACTCATATTTGCATTAGGTTTGAAGATATCTAGTAGGGGTGAACGAATTATATTTGTTTGTTCATTAATTAGAATAGCTTTTGGATTATTAGAGTTTTTGTTAATTTCTAACTGCTCTAAAAGATTCAGTTTACGGCCTTTATTTTGTATGTGTAACGGAGTTGGTTTATTATTATCATTAAGTGAGTGATTTTCATCTAGGAGATGTTTGGCAAATTGAGATTGTATTTTATTATTATTTTTAAAAGATCTTATATGTTCTTTAAACCTAGTGTTAAAGGACCGGCCCGTTTGTCCAACATAAACAGCGTTGCATTCGTCACACTGGAGTTTATAAATGCCACTATTTTGTAATTTGAGTACCTTACTTTTTGAGTTTTTAAGAGATGATCCTAAGTTGTTATTTGTGCGGAAGGCAATATCTAAACCACACTTTTTGAGGACTTTGGCAATTTTATTAGATGTCTGTCCGATGAATTCTAATAAATTCGGGTGTTTAGAATTCATCGGACAGACATCTAATAAAATTGCCAAAGTCCTCAAAAAGTGTGGTTTAGATATTGCCTTCCGCACAAATAACAACTTAGGATCATCTCTTAAAAACTCAAAAAGTAAGGTACTCAAATTACAAAATAGTGGCATTTATAAACTCCAGTGTGACGAATGCAACGCTGTTTATGTTGGACAAACGGGCCGGTCCTTTAACACTAGGTTTAAAGAACATATAAGATCTTTTAAAAATAATAATAAAATACAATCTCAATTTGCCGAACATCTCCTAGATGAAAATCACTCACTTAATGATAATAATAAACCAACTCCGTTACACATACAAAATAAAGGCCGTAAACTGAATCTTTTAGAGCAGTTAGAAATTAACAAAAACTCTAATAATCCAAAAGCTATTCTAATTAATGAACAAACAAATATAATTCGTTCACCCCTACTAGATATCTTCAAACCTAATGCAAATATGAGTGCACTATGAAGTACTTAATTATGCTATTAAAATAACCCTATGAGTCATCGTTTGGGAATAACTAACATAAAGACATTCAGTCAAATTTAAACATTACACTAATTGGGGAAACTTTGCTGGGGTAATAACCATTAATAATTTTTGATATTTTACTTAGAAATCAATTAAGAAATCAGTAAATGAAATTAAAATACCTACCTAGAAATAATATAAATTTATCGTCTGTAAGTGGGCTACCCACAGTTTGATAATGCCTTCAGAGGGCGAAACAGCTGTCACGCGTAATAATAATTACACAGCAGAACTTGTTTAAAAATAAACTGTTTTTATAAACCCAATAATAATATTATTGTATATATAAAAAATAAAAAAATAAAATGGAGTTCTACAAATTAAACTTAATAACAATAAACGAATGGTCAGTATCAAAAATATACAATATATAACCTCTTACGAGACGTATATAAATATACTTCTCGTAAGAGGTTAAATTTACATCGCCACTTTTTGTCTACATAAATCGAACTCGCATTACTACTTTACTCTACGATTATTTTTATTATTGTTATGAAAATGGAATTTCTGTGATATCTTATTTATGTTTTACAATATGGCTTATTTAAGATATTTTCCACTGTACCCTAAAAACTTTAAAAAACAAATTGATAATACAATGTACTTTAATCACGATTATTTTTATTGTTCGCATATTCTTTTTATTAATTTTTTACCAATGTCTTTCTATTTTCTTTCTTACAAAAATATTAAATGGAACTTAACTGGTTTATCTTATATTCAACTTAAATGTAAAGTTAATTCACATGTACAACTGTCTGTTTCCTAAAAAAACTATAATAAAAAATAAATATATTTTTTCAACGATAAAGTTATTTTTAAATAAAGTTTTAAAAAATTACTTTATTAATTGTTATATTTGTATTAAATTACTGTTTACAACCCGGCTTCGCTCAAGTTCCAATTCTGTCATTCTCTATTAACACTTTTACTGTCTTACATTTAACAATCAAATGAATTCTTCAAACTCGATGATGGCAATGATTTTGATAGCTGGAATTTACTGTGTCAATTTTCATAACGCCGAAGATCACCGTTCTGAAGTTCGCACTGCTTCCACAAATTTTCTTTTTTCTAGTTGATATTACATCGACCCTAATATGGCCCCTTTAAATAAATAAATATTTATTTTTAAAACTTCAATTGCGCCAGCTGTTCGTAAATCAACGCTACCGATAAATAATCGAGAGTTCGACAGAGTTTATATCACTCTCTCATTCTGTTACCACCTCCTAACAGATTTGTGAATCAACAAGTTTAGTGATGAAATATTATTAGCTCATAGGTCAGCGAACATCAGCGAATCCGTACTGTAAACAGTTCGATTTCTTTATCGAGTATTACCCAAACGATTTGCTCGATATGTTTTGATTCGAAATAGACGTAGGCCGATGACTGCGAGAACGTGAAACATTGTTTACGTTTTCGCCCGCAGTTCGGACTTAACTCGCCGATGAATATAAATGATTATAAGGCGATTTTTTGTTACCATCATTATTCATTATGCGAGCAATGACGCATTATCTTGGGCTGGCGAAGATTTATCAACATTTTATACTCGATTATTTACAGTGTATATATATACAACTGGCGAACTTCGTTGTAGTGTTTGTGACCTTCTTGACTCTAATAGTGAGATACTCTCAGTGTCGTCCTGGTGAATGTCTTTCAGAAAGAAAGCACAATCGATACGTTACTTAAAATGGATTTAGTGGTGTTTAGTGACCATACACATATATATCTGAATATCCAGGTAATTCCCAACCTTCCTCCTCCTTATCTCATTTTCCTCCCAGCCTCACAATAAACCCCGATTGAGGCTGCCACAGTCCCAAATGGCTGTGGACTGGCATAGATGATAGTTAATTTACAGCCTTCTTTAATTTAAATTTTATTTTATAAAAATAGAGGGTTAACCGATTAATGGTATTGCAGTTATTTGAACTTTTAAAATTGTTCGTTAATCGATTATTATTCGCGGTATGTCTAAAAAAGCTACTAGTAATACAAAAGGGATAGTAATATATTGATTCTACCCATCACTATCTCCCTGTAAACGGTTCGTGTAATACCCATTGACGGGCTTTGATTTAGGTACTTGCCCATAAGTTACGTAGTTTATCGTGTTAGGTTACAAACTAGAACTTCAACGATCTTCTATTGAACAGAATTCAACCGTTCTCATCTATAATCTCATCTAATAAAGTGGTTCGTATATCTATATTTTCTTTGTTATGGTATTAGATTTACTAACTAACCATCACGCCGTTTCCCCGCACGGGTGGCAGAGAGGACGGACTGCACGCAATGAGTATGTTCAAGAAAGGGTCGCAAGACCGATTTGTTTGCGGTCCGTTCTCTCTGCCTATACCCGCGGAAACGGCGCACAGTGGTCTGAAAATCGCCTTTCATAGACATAGAGACTTGAATTTTCAAGGATATTTTTTTGGCTAGAAATGGATTCTGCTGATCATTATTATGCTATAAAATTTCGTATGAAGCAATTGCGTGTACAAATGAAGGAGTTATCATTTTTATAGAAAAAATTGTATGGCACTTACATTAAAAATGAGGCTATCTCTGGAATCATTAGGTTGGCCATTATATCCTTACACACAGATATACTACTATTTATTTTTATTTTTTGACATACTTCGTATTGTGGCGCAACTTGCGCTTTTTTTTTTTAAATCCTCAAAATTGAAAAAAAACTTTTTTGAAAAAAAAACAGCACAGTCTATTTGTTCGTTTTTAAACGAAACGCATGGCGTAGAACGCTAAAATTGAGTAAGGTAGATAACTTATAACACATTTGTAAAAGTGTCTAACTAAATAGTGTAACAAAATATGTCAGATTTATTTATCGATAAATAACAGAAAGGGGGACGATCAGGTTAAGCAACATAGTTGGTTCCCCCTTCCCTGATTGGCTCGTCTATTCATTTGAATGTCTATGCCACTGTTTTGTTTTGGTAGACCTATTTATACAAAGCTGCTTTTCGATAGTTAAAACGTTTGGTATGATTTATCCAATAGGAATAAAAGATGTATCCCTGGCAGTCACCCTAATTACCTTCTACATCTTAACATATTCTAAAATGTTTAAATGGATCCGTCATTTTCTGTTTATTGTAGTCTTCACTGAACTGATCGTATTGGTACGTCTAATTGAATACTAGAGTAAATATTTATGCCCGCAGCCATACAAATTCCACAAAAGAACACACAAATAGACTAATTACTTGTAAGTTAATCCATTTATGTCTGTTTTTCCAAGAACTTTGTGCATTTTTCTATTTAACTATGTGATGCCGATGTGGCATAAAATTGTTCTAAGAGTAATAAAAAACTGTATGGTTCGGGGCAAACATACTAAAGGACACACCAGACTGTGATATAGCTTATTCGAAGATTAGACCATTAAAATTAAAGCTATCTAAGTAATAGTGTAGTCCTTTGTGGCACAATAAATGTTGTTTGAAGAGTAAAAACAAATTGTGTGGTTCGGTGCAAACGTACAAAAATACACTTCAGACTGCGATAAAACTTAATCGCTATTCGAAAATTCGACATTTGACCTATTAAAGAATTAAAGCAATGCAAAAAAGAATGTACTCATTCTAAAATTTAAACCAAGGTAGTAATAAATAGACATAGACTAATCACACACTATATATATATTTTCCATTATTCTTATTATTGCTCATACACAATTGAAACATACACAACAGCTCAAGTTCGACTCTATCATAAGATTGTAACGATTAAACATCACAAATTAATACATTAATGAGATATATTATAGACATAGACAAATCACACACTTACTTTCACATATTTTTTGGTTTCTTGGAACGGGCAATTTGCCTAGTTAGAACCAATAATTTCGACCTGATAAGGTACAATAATCAATAATCACAAAATATTTTAATTATATCTTGTATCAAAAAAAAAAACTTTTAGGTAATTCGATTCATTGTGTTTTTAAATGTCACTAGCTACTTCTAAACTTATACCTGCCGAATGCTCGGCTAAGACACTGCATTCGGCCGAGTACTCGGCTCAGTACTCGGTCTAGTAGCAGGCGAGTGATTCAGGCGAAACAGTGGATAGAACCAAGGTTCAATGACTCGGTCGACTAAGTACCCCCTCCACATGCATACTCAACTCGGTCTCCAGTGAAAGAAAAAAAATCAAAATTTAAAAATGTATTGTGAGTGTGTGACGTTTGTTGTATTTGTAATTAGTAATTGTGTTGTAGTTCTAAAACTCTCTTAATTTTTTTCTTTTTCCTCCTTCGCAAAACCATGTTGACAGCACTTTAAACTCAATGAACTGAGTGAAAATGAACTGAACTAATCTCAATGAACTGACTCGCCAATGTCTCTTTTATATTTGATCACGTCTACGCTCCAATAAGTTGCTGGGCCGAGTAACAAAGCGAGTGACTCGGACGAGCACTCGGCACTTCTGCAGGTGTAATTCGGCCTTAGTGTCAGCTGATCACATTTTTTTAAAATGCTTAACATTTGAAACGGGCATGGAATCGTCTTTTAACAGGGTCTATTCAATAGTTAAAAAATACAAATGTTGCAATTGAATATCCCTGAAACAACTGATACGTTGTTATAAACTGATAATTGGTATCCGCAAATCATGCAGAGCTCTTCGTAATTTTCTCAGTAAAATGTTATAAAAGATAATTTGATAATGGCGACCTTCATCGATTCATAGAAAATAGCATACCTAGAAACATATGAATAATTATATACATGGGTACTATCATTATCATTACCTACGTGTTTTCTGACATTTGACGAAGGTCAGCCATATAAATTTCACCGTCTTGACATTGTAGCCTTTTTTGTGAACAATCTCTTATATGAACTAACCAACAACTGACCTTTCTTAAGACCAGTTGATCTTAAAATATTTGTATGACGTTAAACCGGTTTGCATTGTAATCAATTTGCACACGAACCGGTATAAATAATGATTAATGACAAAGACTAGACACGACGACCTGTCTGTCAACTAATTTGACAGACCGAACTGTCGGCTAATGTGAGACAATTTATTTTTTAATCGATGTTAGCGTTCTTTGGCTCCGTTACTTGGGAACAACCATAAACATATGAATATTAGTAGACCTGCCCCAAGAGATTAAAAGCGTATTATTCCCCACTCCCCATACCGGTTCCATTGGAGCCGGCTGGGCTCGCGTATGGCTTCCCGTGAATCTTGAGAATGTGACGTCATCATTCTTGTTCGAACTAGCGTCGAGCTATGGTCGAGGCATTTTATGAAATAACACGGCAAAATAGTGGCTTGTGATATGAAAAATTGTAAAAATAGATGTGAAAAAGAGAATAAACCCAATTGTCGTATTACATTCCATATGTAAGCATCATTTTAAGCTTATTCACGTCGTATAATATGAATCAGTTGTAGAAACATATACTATCACATCGAGCCAACATTGGTCGAATGTAGCGATTCTCAAGTGTGCGCATCGTTGTTACTGGGAAGTAAATTATGAACACTTATAAAAGTGTCTTAACTAAATACGTAAACAAAATATTCGACTCTGAAAATAGAAGTTTTTTTTTTGCCGAATTTGGACTTCGCGAATTTGTTCATAACGTGGCGAGTAATTTGCGCTCCCATGTAAAAATGTCTATTCATTCAAAAGCAGATTTTACTTTTAAGAACTAAATGGTGATATTATAATGCGAGATGCCTATATATTCATATGTCTGTGGGAACAACTTATTTGTGGTATATTAAGTAAAATCATATTAATTGTCAATTTGCAGATCTTACCAGGGTAGTAGATGCTCTCAGTATTGCCCTGATGTAAGTCCACCATTCAGAATCGAAATGTTGCTTGCAATGACTTGATACCGTGAGGTACTTCCCATACTGATGCCCATTTTACATGACACCTTTTGTATCCAGTTTATCTAATCGGGATGATAAAAAGAGACGTGTCCTATTTTGGTAGTTTGGTGGTACCGTGAGTGACATGTTTTGGTATTACCGATCTTAGTTTAGTTTAAGATGGCGGACATTATTTGACATCTTCCATCTCTTATTGTTTTACGTTACGTGAAAGTGTTGCATGCTTATTCAGTGTTATATTTAAAATTTTAGTAAAATGGCTACACTATCTACTTATTATTGATTGTGAATTACTGTTAAATATTGTGAATTTCGCTTCTATGTTTGATGGTTGATATTTTGTTTCTGCCTATATGAAACTACTATCTGTGTGAAATCGTAAGTATGAAGATAATAATCTAGTAAAGGGATTTTTTTTCTTATGTGTCCCGATATGGGGATCGGTATGAACTAAAGCAAGGCTGCCCAACCCCAGGCCCGCGGGCCACAATGTGGCCCGCGAACGAATTATAAGTGGCCCGCGTGAACCATTTTCAAAAAACCCGCCAATCCGCCAATTTGAAAAAGTGTCGCGGGCCCGCGGTAAAACAAATAATGTAGCTTGCGTGCGGTCACCAGTGTTGCCAACGAAGGCGATTTATCTCTATTTAGGCTACTCAGAACGAGAATCAGCGACGAAAACCTGTTGAACTGTCTAACCTGTTGAACCTACCTTTTAAACAAAAATACACCGGTTTTTGATATAATATTTTATGCGTCCGAAATGGAATCTTGTAGCCACCCTCCTCCCCATGGAATTCGAAAAATTGTTGTGGGGAATCACATATTTTATTTTATTTTATTTTTGTTTATTGCAGAAACAAACAGTACATAATTACATAGATGAAAATAGTTACAAAGTTATAAAAGTTAGTATAATAATTGGTACCAATGACATGTCGCTGACATATATACATAGGAGGTGTATTATACATGTACGGTTAAGTTACATTTTTAAGTTAAGTTAATTAGTGTGCTGGGGAAGGAGAGAGGTGTGTGTGAGTGTTTGTGTGTGTGTACGTGTGCGTGCGTGTCTGTGTGTGGTTGTATGTGTTATGTTGGCGAATTTAGTGTGCTAAAAAAGTTTTTCTTAAATAGAGGGAGAGAATCAAAAAATATATCGGTACTTGTGCTTGTTTGAATTGAGTTGAATGTTTGAAGGATACGAGAAATAGGGGAATTGGCTGCAGCGTTTGTATTATTACTAGTTGTGTAAAAAAGGTTGGTGTGTCGAGTTCTTTTAGATGGGGTGTTAAAATTTATTTGAGATAGAAGTTCTGAGCAGTCTATTTCGTTGTGTATTATTTTATGGAGAAATGTCATGTCAGCTACCGTTCGCCTGGATTTCAGGGATTGGAGAAACATATGATGTTTTTGGGTGATTCTCTAACAACCCCCCCCCCCCCATGGAAATAGGAACCGTCAGGTATTCAGTGACCCGCCAGTGATTTAAAATCGTCAATTTCGCCCAACTGTTAAAAAGGTTGGGCAGCCTTGAACTAAAGTATCGTGTAAAGCAGGTATTACTCTTCCCTATCTCCATACCCTCCACTCCCTCTAGGCTCACAACATATCTACTCAAAATGGGGTTGCAATATTCTCATTGGTCCAAGCCTCCTACGTTGTATTCACATAAAAAAATTGTTACTGGTTCTGTGTCCTAAAAGATCTCAATATTTGAAAATATTTTTTACTGGAAAAGTCATCTCCATACGTCGTTCTCCGTGCATTTTGTAAAAAACTTTTCGAATATAAAAATTCATTGTAAACCCCGTTTTTGGGTCGCTGTACAGTCAACCTTATTTTTATAATATTATATCCACCACGTAATAAATAATGCACATTTCTACCAACATAATGTAGCCCATATTATTAAATAAAATATACCAGCTTTACCAATGCGATCGAGGATATTCATATTTTTTTGTAATGTATAATATTATCCAGGCTTCTGATTTAAATAATATTGACAGTTTTTCCTCATCTGCTATTAAATTACAATATTAATATTAAAGGTTATTTTTACGTCTTATATTCTCCTTGAACTTCCTTCTTCGTTCATTCGCTCTACATTCCCAAACCATCCAAGCGTCCATTTCTTAATCTCATTACGCTTACATCAGTCTTGCACTCTTCTAATATAACCACTCTGCATTTGAAAATAATGAATACGATTAAGATTTGTCAACTTGAACGGTTTGGGGTTTGAATAACATGTGGTTCGAATGTAGGTAGATACTGAGAGAGTCGGGAGAATATATTCATGACGCGATAGCGAGTAACATGTGGTGCGAATGTAGGTAGAGAGTTGGGAGAATATATTCATGACGTGATAGCGAATAACATGTGGTGCGAACGTAGGTAGATACTGAGAGAGTCGGGAGAGTATATTCATGACGCGATAGCGAGTAACATGTGGTGCGAATGTAGGTAGAGAGTTGGGAGAATATATTCATGACGTGATAGCGAATAACATGTGGTGCGAATGTAGGTAGATACTGAGAGAGTCGGGAGAATATATTCATGACGCGAAAGCGAATGGAACAACTCGGAGACGCCCCAGAAAGAGAAGGTACGTTCAAATGATTGCAATAAAAAATCACAAGAATATTTATGGGATGGTGGATGAATGTGAAAATTTATGCATATTAAATGTGAATATAAAAAAATTGATATATTATGAACTACCACGTAACTACTGTGTGTGTATACATGTGGTAAATTTTAAACTAAGTATAATGACAGTGCGTTTAATATTCGGGGCTTTAATAATAATGATTGGATTATTTATATAGCGCCGTTTTCGTGAGAAAATCACCTCAAAGGCGCTTAACAATTTAATTTATGCATTGATCACTTAGACTTAATTACTTTTGGTTTATAACTAAGTTTCATAGATAGAGAGAGACTTATAACTAAGACTAATGTCGAGTGATTTACAACTAAGACTTTTAACTAATGACTTAAGCTATACATATTTTTATGACCAAGTGGGCATTTTCACACAATACCGCTACAAAACGACTTACAACTACGGCTTAAACTAGAGATTTACGACTAACATACATATTTAATTTATATTTACAAATACCGATTGTTATGATTTCTGCGCGTGGTGTCAGTTATAAAATATTTTAAAAAAAATGTTTACGCGTAATAAACGGTTAATAACGGTGAAAAAAAAGTCAAATAGAAAATCCCCTGGACTGAGCAATGAAATACTACTGATGAATAAAACAATAAAAAAGGTCATCATTCTGGATACGACAAGTTGAAAAGGTGAGTCTTTAGTTTTGCTCTGAACTAAGATGAGCTGTCGATCTTTCGCAAATATGAAGGGAGTTTGTTCCAAGCTGTTGGGCCTGCTACTGCAAAAGCTCGGTCTCCAAAATTGGTATTGTGATTGCGCATAGGTACTGAAAGTCTACCTATGGCTGTTGAAGGTGCTGATCGAAGCGTTGCTTGCCTAACATTAACATCGTTTGGAATGCAGAGTTCCGACAAGTAGGGTGGCGCCATATCATGTACGGCTTTAAAAACCATCCAGCAGAGTTTGAATTGGATTCTCTCAGGGCACTTAAGCCAATGAAGGTTCCGCAAATGTTGTGAGATGTGGGAATATTTGGGAACACCAGTTATCAGCCTTGCTGCAGCATTGAAAACTGACTGAAGTCTGTCAGTGTATATTTTAGGGAGACTTGCGTATATGCCATTGCAATAGTCGAGTCGTGATACAACGTAGAAGTTTACTAACATCTTTGTGGCGCTAGCCGGAATATTTCTTTTTATAGATTTGATTTGATGCAGGTGAAAGAAACCTGCGCTTACTGTTTTGTTAATTTGGGATTTGAGTGAGAGATCTTCATCTAGATGAACACCTAGGAGTTTAATGCCATTTTTAGGGATGATGTTGCAGCCAGAAGTAATTAGAGGAGTTTTGTCTAACATTGACTGGCGCTTTTTTGTTGCTGTCCAGAGAAATTCTGTTTTGGATGGATTTAGTCTAAGTTTGTTCGAAGACATCCACTCTGTTATGGCACCAATGCATTTAACAGTAATATCTTTTAATTTGTCTTTCTCATTCGGTGCACGGTAGAAATAGATTTGCTGATCGTCAGCATAGCAATGGGAAAGAAGTCCGAATGAATCTATAATTTTGGCAACATCGTTTATGAACAGAATGAGAAGTAGGGGCCCCAAGACTGAACCCTGGGGGACTCCAGAAGTCAGGGTCACGTAGGGAGAGTTTTTAACGCCCGCTTGTACAGATTGGGTTCGGCCACAGAGGTATGATTTTATCCACTTAATAATTTCACCACCCAGTCCAAAAGTTTTTTCCAGTCTGTCGATCAGGAAATTGTGGTCAATGGTGTCAAATGCTGCACTCAGATCTAATAGTGATAGCAAAGCTAGCTTACCTGACTCATTTGCAAGCATCAAATCTGACAACATGCGCAGTAATCCAGTCTCTGTAGAATAGTACCTCCTATAAGCTGATTGGTACTTTGACAGCAGTTCATTTTTCGCCAGATGGGCGGTTATCTGCCTGATCACAATTTTTTCTAGGATTTTTGAAAAATACATATCTTTATATTAAAAACTGAGTTATAGTATACATACAGTTGTAATATCGTAAGCTTTGAGATTGGCATGATATTTAAACGATTTTGTAAAAAAAATAGACACCGCAAAACTTAATTAAATTGGATTCTAGCGAGTTTCAAAACAAAAACCTAAAAGGATATCGATTTTTTTCCAATCGGTGAGGGGATTCCGTGGAAGTTGAAAAAGCGAGTGGAAAATAAATAATAAAAAAAACGCCCGACATTGTGGCTATAAAAATAAATTGAATTTGCTCTACAAAAGATACACTTAGTTGAGAAATTGAGGAAAATTCAGTCACCGCGATCGTAATAAAAGTGTCATGTAAATGCCTTATCTACTTTCTTCACAATGTGTAACAGAATAATGATTCGCTGTTTTATAAATGTAGATATCTTTAAATGTATATATTTTGCTTAAGAATTGGTTAAAGGTTTTCAGAGGCATGTCTTCGTTGTATTCGTCCCATTCTCCTGGTCGGGAAGGAGGGCCTATTCCCTCCAAGTTTCTTACAGCCCTTACTTAAATTATCCATTTATTTTTATTATTATATTATTCCAGGAATTTCTATCCTGCCCTTCGTTGGTAACCTCGATTACAGAAAGACCTTCTAATATAGGATGTTAAGGGCACTATTTGTAGTAAAAAATGTTAATGAAATTTAGGTCTCCGGTAATTTTTGTTTTTCATTTGTAAACAAATAAAAAAATCACATCGTCCAATACGCACAGGAATTTTATATGTTTTTAGTTAAAAGGAAGCTACAAGCTAAAAATGTGTATATTCTTGGTATACCTTATATTGTAGGTAATATGCATTAAAATCGCTTGACAAACGGAGTCTAGAAACGTTCGATGTCAAGCACAAAACTGGTTTTTATTTATTTTGTAAATAATTTTATAAGAAAGCAAATAAGTTAATCAAGTGAAACTTTCACAGATAATCTGAGCTATAATACTGTATTTTTTTAAAGTTGTTTCCTTTACGCGTTCATACATTTCTATTGAAAAAATATTTTTGTTTTGTAGTTTGCATTTATATTTTTTATTGAGTAATTTATTTTTTTAATTTGATTAATACTCAAGCGAAACGATAGGAAAACCTTAAATTTATCTAAGTATATTTTGGTATTCATAATGTACACCAATTCGTTATAAAGATTAATCAAAATAGTGATTTAGCATTAAGGTTCGCCTTAAGGCGCCAAAATTTCGTTGTTATTATGTTTTTATGTTTTTTACTCCAAACAATGGCAGGAATCACTGGTTAAATTTCGTCAAGTGCGTCCCTTAATATCTTGTGTACAACCTTTGAGACTGGCCCTAGCAGTAGATTCATACAACAGTATTCGCTTATTTTTTTAAGTAAAGAAGTCGAAAATTGTGAATTTTGATAAAAGAGAAATATCTACATAGGTATTTGAAAAGAAAAAACATTTTTTACAAAGCGAAATCTCCCTTTTCATTTTAGTTATTAGATTAAATTATTGTTTTTAATAATATTCAATTATATACGTTTTATTTATCTTTGTAAGTACCTAACAAATACCCCTAAAAAATAAATAATTTGGAAATAAGGGAATCAGAAATAAAGTTTTTTTTTTGTACAATGTAGGCCTACTCAGAACTCAGATACATTGAAATAAGATAATAATGGATCTTTAACATTATATACCTACCTAATTATTTCACTTTTATATGGATGTAGGTTTGTATGTATGTATTATCATTCTCTATCATACATAAAGCAGGTTGATAAATGTTTTTTTTTTTAAATCTGAATTAGTCTTTTCGTAGGCACCTACCTACCTAGAGATGTATAATAAGAATAATTTAAAAAATATATAGTTTAGGGTAGATATTTCTCTTTGTGAAAACGCTACTGAATTATTATATTCTGGAGGGGATAAACATAACATAACTCTGTTTTGGTACATACTCACTCATAAAAACAATCATGTTATACTGAATAGATAACCCGACCCGAGTTCATTTGTTCGCGTCACGCCATGCTGGGACTTCCCCGAATTCGTCCATTCTCTTGCTGGTCATATATAATAGTATCTCTAATCTACACGTGCAAACCAATTATGTGTACTTTATTAATAGTTTGTCTTTATTAATCACCACATAAGAAATATATTTGAACAGGAACGGCCATCTTGGCAGTCTGTTTGTAGGAATTTATACAGGAAGGTGTTGTTTGCAGGCCCAGTCTCTCATTGTGCATTCTTTGCTTTATCTGGGGAATCCTGCTGGGCGTCTTCCGTCTGGAATTACTGATTAATTCTATATGGCATCTGCCCAGTAAGGCTCGCTTCTAGATTAGTAGGGGTTTACGCTTTAATTATTGAGAGATATCTATTCTAGGGTCGTAGCTCGTAGCTAGTTCACATCTCACCGTTTCTATTTGAAATGCTTGAAAATAAGTATCAGGATTCCAAATACTAACAAATCCCATTTACCAAAACCCCAACTTTGGGGAAAATCGTAGGGCAGGATGTTTTGGGAACGGAGGAGAAGGATAGAAGATAGAAGAAGTTTTGAAATTATTTGGTTGTCCTTTTTTGAGATTTATCTATTGTATTGACGACTACGTATTTTTTTTAACAATGGTCACAATTAATTATTGTTGAGGTCTCGCCCTACCCACAGTACAGTTGTATAGTTTTTTTTAATTAAAAACATCGCCATAGAAGTTACTGAAAAAAACCCTACCGAAACCATGAAGTTGTAACATAGAAATTGCTGAAAACCCTCCATCCAAAAAGCCAGGATCAGCACAGGATCCTTTATTGAAGAGGACTAAGAAAATATTTATAATCTCTTTTATATTTATATTTCAACTATTATGTATCTTCTTAAATGTAAAAAATATGTATGTAGGTTAGTTTAGAATGTTAAGGTTTGGTTAGGTCGTGTAGGTTGTGTTTGGTTGTACACGTACAGTACAACCTTGGTTGAACAAGATTACATCGCGAGGTTACCCAATCTAACCTAACCTATGTAGGCTGTAGGTTTTACGTGATGGAATTAAATGTATTGTAATGTGATTAAACAAATCTGTTATATACATTATCAAAAAAGTAGGATAATACAGATTACTACTACCTTGATATTCTCGCCGACAGCTTTAAATAAGTAATTAAACTTTCACAACAATTAAGGCGACATAAGACTCTAATAACGGGGTTTGCTCGACCCTCATATTTTTAATTATTTCTGATGAACGTTTTACTAAAATCTCAAATATTTCTAGAGGAATCCCGGCTGATTTAATTTATTTATATTTAAGATTAATAAAAACAGGACCTTACCATTAAAATATTTTGTGTTAAACGGTTTGAACATTTTATGAAACGTTTTTCAACTATAAAATTATAGGTAAGCACCAGCTTTTGTTTTTCTAGACGATAAATTAGTAACTTCCCGAGGGATCCCTCTAGAAACATTTGAGATTTTAGTAATACGTTCATCAGAAATAATTAAAATACATCCCACGGTAATAACAATTTTCTAGGCCTGCTAGGGCAAAGTCGACCGTAGGTCCGTCCATTACGCCGGGCCGCGCGCCGAATATTGTTTTTATACGGCTTCATCACTTATGTCGTTAAGATTCTGGCTTTATTTTAGAATATTGTCTTGTATTAACTCTTAGATCAGCTGTGACATCAGCTACTGAAAGGTTCGAGGAACCAAATTGCACACCGGATAACGCTTTCGAATAATCAAATCCATAGATTTCAGCTATTTCAAAAAAATTGAGTTTATATAAATCAGCCCAGTATTATTATAATTATGGCCAGCTGAATACTTCACGATACTTGCATTTAGTTTGTAATGTTTGTATGTAGTTCTAAATGTAATCAGAACTATCGTACAATTTCGGCTATTGCAGAAAATTAATTAAAACATATTGTTTTTCCTTGTAATTTAATCTCCACCGCTGCTACTATGGCGGGATACCAACTGCTCATCTGCTTCCATTACAAAATAGCGTGTGATACATTATAATAATGTGATTATCTGTCTGTTGGGTGGCGAAAATTCTCGGCGAAAAGCTCGAAGTTAAGAATTTAATAAAAAAATGTTTGTCGCTTATGATTATGTATTGTTTCGGTATTGCGGTATATTTTAAACATAAGCGTAATTCTATGGCATGAAATATATATATATTTTTAATTTTACAGTTTTACTTGGTGTTTCACCACCTCTGAGTAAAATGTTGAGTTACTACTCGGCAAATTACTTTAATTAAAGGATTATCAGGCTGTAAAATAGATTTTTTTAAGAGTGGCATTACTAGTAGTGGAGGTATGCGCTACTCAACGAGCAGCGTTAATCAGCAGTTTAGTTGGAAGTGAAATATGGATGGTGAATTATCCCGCTATTAAAACAGTAAATCGAAATTTTGGATAAGTCTTCCCTATTCATTATGAGATATCATTTCCAATACAATATCTAATTTTGAAAGAGCAATCTGTGGAGAAAAAGAATTGTCATGTGAAGTTGTTTTCGACATGTTGTGATACTTGTGACCGAACGGCAGATTTTAGATATGATTGTTTTGATAGTTTGCGCATAAATGATAATAGAAATTAAAATAATCTATGGCATTGTCGACAAATGCAAAACGTTGCATGCGTTACTCGTAAATTTAATTATAGGTACTCATTAATTCTAATAAAAATAAATTACCAGCACTTGGGGGTGACGACGATTTTCATGAAACGACAATTTGTAAACAATGTACAGGGTTTTCCAATAAGAGGTGTTATTTTGAATAGCCCGCCATTGGATGTTACTTTTGAAGCTGTCATTTTTGACATTTAACAAGTAGAAACTACGCCATTAATACAAATAAAACGATACACGCTTCAACAACGCATTGAAATTATTAAAATTCACTTGAGTGAATCAAATGCAAATCATCTTGAGTGATGAGGCCCATTTCCACCTCGGTGGCTTCGTCAACAAGCAAAATTGTCGCATCTGGGGCTTGGAAAACCCAAGAGTTATTGTTGAAAAGCCTCTCTATCCCCAACGTGTGACTGTTTGGTGCGGTTTATGGTCCGGTGGAGTCATTGGACCTTACTTTTTCGAAAATGAGGCTGTAGCAACAGTTACGGTGAATGGATTGCGCTATCGAGAGATGATTAATGATTTTTTTATGGCCGGAATTGGATGGTATTGATCTGGACAACGTTTACTTTCAACAAGACGGCGCGACGTGCCACAAAGGCAACGAAACCATTGATCTTTTACGATTGAATATCAAAATAACACCTCTTATTGGAAAACCCTGTATAAACATTATTGTAATTTTTTTGTTGTAAAATTAGTTCAATCATTTGTGTCATTTTATACGATTTGAATGAAGTTACTTGACATTAAATAATTAGATTAGATAATAATACATTAGATAATCTTCATCTGTTTGGTTAAGATAGCCATGCGAAAGGAATCAGACACGTGGTGCTGGAGAATAATGCTTGGGCAGCCTGGTGCACTAATATATTCATTGTGCAAGAGCTACGCATACAAAATCAAAATCAATAACCGTCTGCCAACACTGCTAACAACTTATCCTACGATACTTTAGGCACATTGTTCGCCGAACAGAAAACTTGAAGCTGGAAATGCTCATGGTCACTGGCCAAGTGGAATCCAGGAGACGCAGAGGAAGATCACCGGTGCGTTACTGCATTGGACTCATAAAGTACCTACCACAGGCGTCCGGAACGTCGGTGTCCGCGCCTTTTCATGCAGCAAATGACCATGGTGAGTGGAGCAGTCTGTTTCATCAAGAAAATTGGAATGGAGGATCACGATTCTCAACAATGAGGCAACGACGATAAATCACAAAGATATTAAGTTATTACGATGCGTCGGAGTGTTTGAATTTCTATGGAAAACCAGTCAGAATTTCCAAAGATATTAGAAGGACGAGATATGCTATGTTGGCCGCCGGACCGTAGGCGGAGTACTACCTAATTAGGGTACTTTGAATACTATCGGGACGTGTACGCACAGAAATCTGTTCTATGTATTAGTGCGGATACCTTAGCGTAAGCGAAGGTGTGCAGTAGTATTGGTGAACAAAACCGGCGACACTGGGCAAAACAATTCCACACAGTATGAACTGCTCATAGCACATCTCGTTCTTCTAATATCTTTGGAAATTTCCCTTCCTTTTTTGTCATAATATCGTCTCTATTAAAGCTTCTACGTAGAATTTCACTATAAGCAGGGTCGGCCCTGATGGAAACGGCACCTGGCGCGAGTAAACTGTTGACGCCCCTTGTCAAAACCAGTTGTCGCCTAGGCTCTAGGCCCTAGGTAGTAGGTAGGTGATCACTGTTATCAACAATTGCAATACTTGGGATGATTTGTGTTTTTCCGTAGCGCAGTTTTTGTTAAAAATAATCTCAAGAATGTGGTGTTAGGACTGTTAGGTATTATCAGCCCCTTGACATTTTGGCGCTCTGAGCGGATTGCTTGAATTGCGCATGCGTAGGGCCGCCCCTGACTATAAGTGTTTATATAACTCGTATGGCCATCAGTTTCTCGGAATATCTAATTAGCATGATTTACCTATAGGTAAAAAAAACTGCAAACAGTGACAGTCCAACTGAAAACAGTGCCTCCATACAACGACTATAGAAGCATTGCTGGTGGAATATATTTATTATCCTTTACACATGACTCAGTCCCTTTGTTCTAGAGAATTTTTAATAGTACTTTATTTTAATATCGTTGGTATTAAAAAGTGTATCTACACTTGAATTTCAGCTCTCCACATTTGAAAACAAATACCAAATCTCATAATAATTTGTGCATTTTTATTAAAATGTGAACATTAAAACAATTTCGTTCCAAATCCGAATCCAGTGAGATCGTGGAATGTTGTGAGACGGAAATAAGTAAGGGAGGGGTAAAGGAGAGAGTGTAGACTTTTTTAAATCAGCAACCTTTAAATTATATAAATAAATAGCTACTTATGCTCATAAAACGACTCAAATTTAGTCTGTGACCTCTAATACACAGAGCCAAGGAACTTACAGCTCTGTGACTAACCTAGCCATAAAAAATGTGACATTTCTTAAATCGAGCAATCATTTCTCAACGCCATATCTTTATTTTGGACCTTCTACCGAAATGGAATTTCAGATCCGCTCCTTGCAATATCCTTTAAGACAGGATTTTTATTGTTAGCGTCACGCGAAAACCAGCTTTATAATGGAAATTCCGCATGGCATCCAAAGCCAATTTGGCTTGACAGTAACAGCATATCTTTTCAAAAGGTAAACCAACACACGAGTCACGATTAAGATGTTATTATCTTTCCATCTCTTTCTCTCTCTTGTTTATTTCCACTGTAACCATCCCTTTCTATTTCATCGGACCGAAGGAGCTAGTCCTCTTTTTTTACAGTGGTTTCTCTTTTGTTTTTATTCTACCTTCATGATGATTCGTTCAGATATGATTCGTGATCTAAAATTTTGTGAAGGTTGTTAACTCTAAATAAAACTAATGTAACGATGGAATTAGGATTTTGAGAACAGATGTTACAAGCAATTAAATAAAAGTACCCCCAAAAACTTAACAACTGATTCTTCTCCAATACCTATTCATTTATTTATTGGTCCAATTTTCAGGAATAAATTATTTATCATGTTCGTAAAATAATTGAAAGTTTGCCTTACTAAAATTATAATAAATTAAACAATTTCTTTAAAAAAACCACTTCCGAAACTGTTAGACAGTTTTTATAAATATCCTGGTTAGTGCAATCATATTTATTTAATTATGTAGGTGTGTGTTCATCATTTTGATTCAGAAGTGATTAATTATTATTAGTATTTAGTAAATATGTTATTTGTGACTAGGCGCTATTCCTGATTAACACCCATTCGTTAAATCTATTCAGAGGCGATTCATTAGTATTTGTATGTGATATTTAGTAAATATGTTAGTTGTGACTAGGAGCTATTCATGATTAACACTTATTCATTAATTCTATTCGGAGGCGATTTATTAATATGTGATAGTTAATAAATATGTTATTTGTGACTAAGAGCTATTCATGATTAACACTTATTCATTAATTCTATTCGGAGACGATTTATTAATATGTGATAGTTAATAAATATGTTATTTGTGACTAAGAGCTATTCATGATTAACACTTATTCATTAATTCTATTCGGAGACGATTTATTAATATGTGATAGTTAATAAATATGTTATTTGTGACTAAGAGCTATTCATGATTAACACTTATTCATTAATTCTATTCGGAGGCGATTTATTAATATGTGATAGTTAATAAATATGTTATTTGTGACTAAGAGCTATTCATGATTAACACTTATTCATTAATTCTATTCGGAGGCGATTTATTAATATGTGATAGTTAATAAATATGTTATTTGGGACTAAGAGCTATTCATGATTAACACTTATTCATTAATTCTATTCGGAGGCGATTTATTAATATGTGATAGTTAATAAATATGTTATTTGTGACTAAGAGCTATTCATGATTAACACTTATTCATTAATTCTATTCGGAGGCGATTTATTAATATGTGATAGTTAATAAATATGTTATTTGTGACTAAGAGCTATTCATGATTAACACTTATTCATTAATTCTATTCGAAGGCGATTTATTAATATGTGATAGGTAATAAATATGTTATTTGTGACTAAGAGCTATTCATGATTAACACTCATTCATTTATTCTATTCCAATCATTTTCTTTGTCAATATATACATGGAATCATGAGTGCTTATATGGAAATAAAAAAAAAATATTAGTATTTCCAAGCGATCAGATATTGAAACCAATGCTACAATAATACAAATTTATGAATAAAACGTTTATATTTATAAATGGTGTCCGGGCGTAAAGTGCGTTAACTTCGGGGGATGATTCCATATGATTTTTGAAGTAAAAAATATTTTTTTTAAGATAGTTTTTAGGTAAAAAAGATGAACCATTTGCATGGGCAAATAAATATTCTTCTATGGAAAAATGAACGTTGGAATTTCGAAAAAAAAGTTTTTTTTTTACTCTAAAAAAATTACCATCATGTATAATCACCCCCCGAAGTTAGCGCACTTTATCTCCGGAACTTTGCCTATTTTTAAACTTTTTTTTTTCATTTTTCAATATACGTTTATCCTGACGATGAAATCATTGGTTTATAAACGTGTTGATACTTTATGATTAAATAGTGGTGTTTACATAAGTTTTTTTTATTTGAAATAAAATGGCGGCACAAAGTGATTTTGCAATTACCGAAGAAACGATTATTTCCGTTCAGTATATATGAATTATGGTTTATAATAACCGGTCGGTGGCCGAGTTGACATCGCGTTTGGGTCCCACCCAGGCGTAGTGTGTTCAATTCCTCGACTGGCTAAGTCCTCTATCACAACACAAGCCACATTTTCAGCTTACTGTGGTGCTAGTAAGAGATTTTCAAATATTGTCAGGTCATTCGTAACCCGGGAAGGTTTTTTTCTGACTTTGAGTCGTATGCAATTATTGAGCTGTTACAGTGACTATAAAATAAAATTGTAAAAATTCGTAAAACCCGTCTCTATGTTTTATTATTTCTATCCTGTTCTCTGCATGTTCTAATACTATATACAGGGTGTAGCGGCACGTACCCGACAAACTTTAACCAGTTTCTTAGCACATTTGGAGTAAAAAATGCTATGGGCACTTTGCTGTCCGGTAACATGTTTTTTAATAAAAAATTTACTATTCATATTTTCACCACATGTCACCAATTTTTTATCCTTTGTCAAAGTTTGAAAACCCGTCTGGTAATATTTTGTTCGAGTTTCGTTGAATAATGTACTTACGTACCTACGTTGGCGCGCTTTTACAATCACAACGAAATGGCACGGCACCATTCGTCTCATTTTTAACTATTATTATTTAGTGTGTACGAAAGAGCGAGGACACTTTTTGACACACTTGCTAATAACAGCTGTTGAACACGAGATTCAATGCAAATGACATTGACGGAGTGTGGATTTTTTATTTATTTTTTGTTTTTAATGGAAAAAAATGTTACCGGACAGCAAAGCGCCCATAACATTTTTTACTCCAAATGTACTGAGGAATAGCTGGTTAAAGTTTGTCGGGTACTTGCCGATACACCCTGTATATATATTGTAATTTGTAAACAACATGAAATTTCATGGTAGGAGACAACCTCATTGGTTAGTCTGTGGATTTTACCATTTATATGAAAATTACCGCAATATTCTTTGTTTGGGGAATTTTCCTGGGAGTATTTCCCAAAAATAGATTCCCGGAAATTTACATATTAATAATTACAACTAGAGTTGAGTCGAACACGATGCTCACTCATTGCTTGCATAGAGCGTATAAAAAAATTGTTGTTCGTCTTCAGAAAAGATAATTCCAACAACTATTAAAGCTCGTTAAGTAATAAAAAATACCATGAAAAAGTGTTCCATTTTTTTCTGCCTAAGACCGACACTATTGTTATCTACTAATCAATTTTCATAAATAAATATTGTGGAAGAATAAAAAAAAAAGAACAATACTTGCGAATAAGATTTTTTAAATACAACTGATCCCATTTTCCATTGAATTGATCTTCGGGTTATTTGGTAGCATTTTGGAGTTATTATTTATAGAAATATTGCATTGAAGTGCAATGTGCCTCCGCATAAATATCGCGGCTGATCGGTTGGAAAAATGAATTTTATATTCAGTGGATTCGGGGACGTGGAAACTGCTTCAGTGAATAAAATTATTGGCAGCGCCTCGCGGTATCCTAAATGTATCTACTTGCCAATTTTCCTATATTTCTCTACAGAAGTATTACATTAGATTGGCTGCATCTATCCATGCATCTCGTCAGTTTGTCTAAAATTAGAACCTGAGAATTATAGTGTACGTACCTAACTCCAAAAATCCTAGGCAAAAGTGAGAAAACTGTTATGATGTGTATGTGGTATGATTTGAGATTTTTACGAACAAAAGTATTATAGTGATTTGTTTTTGGGGTATTATGCCGTGTTGCGTTACCTCCTTCTTTAACCAACGTTTCGGACAGCATTGCAGTGTAATCAGATTACACATCTGCCCTGATGATGGACACTGCAATGCTGGCCGTTACGTTGGCTATAGAAGGTGGTAGCGCAACACGGCATAGTACCCCAAAAATAAATCACTGTTCAAAGGCTGTTTAGCACATTTTGAAATAAATGCTAATTTAAAAAAAATTCTCTGGAAATTATCATAAAAAAGATAAAAAGGTTATAAAATGTATCTAAAGCTATAAATCTAACATTTAATTGTTTTTATTATTAAAATAATTTTTATTTAAAAATTTTTTATTATAGCGAATATTTATACATTGTACATACAAAATTTGTTAGTAAGTATATGAATAGAATATTGTATGTCTTAGTCCTGTGCTGAGGCGGACTAAAGTTATTGATTTCTATTTTATTTGTTTTCTATGTCGTTTTTATGTTATTTTCTATGGAGTTTTTTCATTAATCTCTTTCAGCCAGATTTTTATTCTTGATTTGTAATCATTCAAAATTTTTATTCGTTTTATATTTGGGGGAAGGAAGTTGTGTAGTTTTGTCGCAAAATAAATCTAATTTCTTTGTCCGAATGTGGTTTTATGACTTGGAATATTTTTTATGTCATTGTATTTGATCTAGCGTGATGAATAAGCGGTATTGTGGAGGTGCTAATGATTTTTTTTACATCTGTAATTATGGTACCTTTGACAATTGGTTGAATGCTTTTAATGCCTGGTATTTGTGGTGTCTCTGTCCAAAGCGTGTGTTTACCGTCGGAGTTTTTATGTGTTTCTTTACGCTTGTCTATTAATGATATTTTGTGTTTGTTGATTTTTTTTGTCAAAAATAGTTTAGTAGTGTTTTTATGTATAATTCTCGTGTATCTAGCACGTCAAACATGTTGAATATTTAGATTTACAATTTAAAACAGTGTCGTTCACATAACTAACTTTTTCACTGAATAGAACGGGCCGTATGCTGCTACCTTGTGGAACTCCTTATGTAATCAGCAGTGGCTTGCTATTACTGATTAATTTTGACTTGTTGAGTTCTGTTACTCATAAAACTTTTCATTAGTTAGAGCTCCCTGCCTTTGATACCAATGTTTTCTAATTTTTTAAAAGGGTTTTTGTGGCAGATGGAATCAAATGCTTTAGCTAAATCTAGATATATCACTATGAATTTATGCTGTTGATCTAGGTTGCTATGTATATAATCTGTTACATATACCAATACTTTTTTTGCCTCTTTTTTCTCTAAATCTATATATTGTTTATTCAAGATTAATTTTTTTATTTATAATTATTTTTTTACATATAATTATTTTTTTATATATCTATTCTATTGAAGTATGAGACGATGTATGAATGTGAACGAAACAAGGAGTGTGCGCAGAACATAGTTGTGTGGTGGTCCATCATCACTGCCCACCCTTGCGGGATACTGTGCTTCCCTATTAGTATTCTGTAAACTGTTATTAATATAAAAAAAATTCTAATAGCCACACTAAGTTTCTGCCACAGAGGTCGTCGAATAAATTACAGCCGTTAGAAACACATAATATATTTTATTCACGTTGTTTGAGGTGAATTAGCCGGTAAACATGTTTCCCGAGGTTCCACAGGTTAATTTAATAATGTATTTAACTTATTAATTACAACGAATTTCTCGTATTGGGCTACAGAAACGTGTTGTTATAATATTTATTATTCTTGGCTGACTAAGTCTCATTCCTGACCGGACCTTAATTTATTATTCTTTCCTCTATTCACCCACTTAATACCTTGTTAAATACCCACTTACCTCTGGCTTACCTTTTCCCTCTCCCTGTTATTGACAACGGCCTGCGACCACCACGAACAAATTGCCTCCAGGTAATTACTAAAAAAATGGTCTAAATACAAACGTTTCCCAAACTTCAGCTTCCGCCTTCGTGGAAGCGAACAACAATTAATAAAATTCGCTAATCGAAAACAGATTGAAATTATTTTGTACGTAATAAACTTCTGGTGGAGTATCAAACATAATTAATTTTTATTTAAAATACTCGTATATTTATTAAACAACTAGTTGTACACCGCCACGCGTTGCTATGGCTCAGTCTGTCTGTGAAGATAGAAAAACAATAGCGCTTGTTGCTTTTACTTCCAACAGATGGCGCTGTTTAAAAAAAACATGTGTTTATCTGTCCCAGGTGACAAAATGCATGTTTTTACCAAGTGACAGCTATTTAATATAGGTATATAAAAATACACGCGTATTCGAATGAAACTTTGTGTCAATTTTACATAGCAATCCTTTACTCCTTTCTTCGCTCATTCGCTCTACATGCCCAAACCACCTACGCGTCCCTTTCTTAATCTTACTCATTATGCTTACATCAGCCTTGCACTCTTTGCGGATCTCCACATTCCTCACACGATCATACATGGTTTTACCACACACACGCCTCAGGGATCTCATTTCAACAGCATTCAATCTACTTTCATCTTTTCTTTGCCAGTTCCATGCCTCACTTCCATACATCAAGGTAGGTACCAGCACTCCGTTGTGGACTGCTAACTTCGCTTCTTTAGACAATTTTTTGTTAGCGCCAACTGCGTTTAGTCCTCCATTAATGGAGTTACCTGCATTTACCCTTCTTTCAATATCACTGTCAGCCTTCCCATCTCTCATAAACATACTTCCTAAATACACAAACTCATCCACCCGCTCCAAGTATTCCTCATTCATAACTATATTGCACACTGTTTTCGTACTCTCTCTTTCAAACACCATTACTTTAGACTTACTTACATTCACCATTAACTCATTCTTCATGCATACCTCGTTCATCCTAGACACGAGAGACTGTAGATCCATCCATACTATTAGCAATCAGCACCGCATCATCAGCATACAACAGGCAATCGGTTAAATAGATTTTGAGATATCTTGTATACCGGTTTGAGAAAAGTAGAATAGTTCGAATGAAACGCAAAAGAAAAACAGTACGTTAGCGTCTTAAAACCTAATATTTTTAAAACTACCATCTGCGATTCCTGGACCGTACATGAGGTCTTCCATTGTTGCCGCGATGTCCTTCTTTTGAGCAGCTCTTTTCAATTTCCTGGCCTCTTTAGTCTCCTGTTGGGCTCTCATGTTGGCTAGAGATATTCGTACGATCGCTACCCGAGTTTCGAGCCGACTCTGCCACGCTTACCTCTAATTGATGTAACTTGATTAAAATATTCTTAAATGTTATTCTTAAAAGTATAAACAATTTATCTAGGAAAAAAAATATTATTAGATTTTTTGAAAATCTCAAGGTGGTGTAACCCCTTAAATAAACTTCTCCATTAACTTGTTTATGCCCTTAGGTCGAGTCTAGAATCTAATTTATTTGAAAGCATAGTTGTATGCCTTAAAGATTGCGATCGGCTGGCCACTGGGAAAGAATGTCAGATTTTAATTCAATTAATTGAGAGAGGATTGACTCAGGATAGGAAGGTTTGAGAACTAAAAAAGAATGACTGGAAACCGTATCTGTTGGAGAACATCTCACCTAGTGATGAACGTTCTTCCGTACAAAATTATTTTTAATATATTATAGTTATTTTTTTTATCAAGATTATCTAAGAAATAATACTGCAGTAAGAAAGCTGTGGAATCTCTGATTGTGTCATTAACAAATACATTCATAATACTAATGTGTATTATATGTAATACATTTACCTTTCCTGCGTTAGGAACATTCTTGCGAGATAACTTAGTTACAATTACTTAAAACACACACATTAGTAAAAAATCCCTTTCATTGGTGAACACTTGAATACCGAAAAGAACGAATAGAATTAATGTTCTTATTTGTGGCCTTGATTTTAATATCGGTTTTTGTTCATTTGATTCAAGGTTGAATTGTGTTTGTATATTGACTTAGTCCACGATTAAAATATAATAAAAATAGCTTAACCCTAAGTTATCGCAGTAACTTCATTGTTACGAAAGCTATTTAATCTAAATCATGTTTAACGACTTGTTATTTTAACAGAATTTCGGTTTAGAGGGCAATAATATGTTTTCATTGTTCAAATTTATTTTTGATAGGAGCTAATATCATAATAGCATGTAGAAACTAGACAATTGATGATTTCAACAAATCCTTAAAGTGACATTGAAACAACACTCTAAAAAACTTGAGCGATCGCATGGGTTAAGTCATATTCGGTTTAGAGGGCAATATAATACATTTATATTTAAATGTTTTATTACCTTCTAAATAGATTATATAATAATATTTATTATTAAAATTTAGTACTATGCATAATATGAAGTAATTATAAAAACGTTACTGAAGTTTTTTTTTGATTGCAGTCAGAATATTTTCTATTTCTAATATCCCGATTTCTGATTTTTTTGTATCCAGCTTTTTATTTGAGATTAAAATGTTATAATATTGTTGTGAGTTTTGAATGAGAGTGGGATTTTGTGGAGTTAAGTATCATAATATTAACCGTAATATTTTTTGCCCAAATGTTGTATTTGTAGTTGCTTGTTGAATATATGTTTGACCCTGAGATCTACCGTTTCTAATATAGTGTTGGTTGTTATTTCTTGTGTGTTGTTTTATTATTATAAATAAGTATTCTTTAATAGTTTAGAATAGTGTTGTTTAATTGACACGATGTTAAGATTTATGACGATTTCATCGGTGCTAGTTCTTGCAGTTCTTATGTACTAGGTATATTCTGCACCTCGCTCAAGGCAAGATGACGCACTCAATGTGGTGGGCAGTGGCGGGCAGCCCATAAATGCATAAAAACCTGTGCCTACCCTAACCTAACCTAACCTAACAAAAACGAACCATTGAAGTAAATCATAGAATTTTAGATCAAAATCAACACCAAAATATCCTTTTTTTCCATAAATTTGGGATTTAGTATGTCACAGATATTCTACGTTGATAATTTTTTTTAAAAGTCAAATTTACGCTTTTTAGTAAGATTATAAAATAAAAATTCGAAAATTCAACGAGAAATTCATACCCGAACTAGAAAAATTACACACAGCCTACCTACCTAACCTAACCTAACCTAACCTAACAAACACGAACCATTGAAGTAAATCATAGAATTTTAGATCAAAATCAATACCAAAGTATACTTTTTTCCATAACTTTGGGATTTAGTATGTCATAGATATTCTATGTTGATAATTTTTTTTAAATGTCAAATTTATGCTTTTAAGTAAGATTATAAAATAAACATTCGAAAATTCATCACAAAATTCATACCCGAACTAGAAAAATTACACACAGCCTACCTTTGGTCAAAGATCAATGGACGCCATTGCTGGCGAAACAACGCTATAATAAATTGAAACTTCGCTTTACATGGGTTTAGCTATGTTTACTACCTAGATTCTAATATTCTTCCTCTCCTCTACCACTTCATGGGTTACATACATAATCGACCACAAAAAAGCTTTTTGTCATTTGAAAATTCTATTAAAATATAGTTAATATTTTGAACGTCGGTGCTATAAACCTTGGGAAGTCCTGGCTGCAGGTTTCCCAATAGAATGTTGTTTTACGGTTTAGGGTTTACTTGTTGACCACAGTTGACCACAGTTGAACCAAACCTTCTTCTTTGTCTGGACCCTAACAACCCCCTTATAGATTGTTCCCTTCAATCCCTCCTTGAAGAAGAAGTCACTTAAAAAATCCCAAGTTATTTCATGCGAGGTTTTATGCTAATTGATGGTCTCTACCCCTAAGAAAATACTCATTCTATATCTATTCATTTATTTCGTTATCACACTGGGTCAAGTTTACTTACCTCATAAAAATTAATCAAAATTTTAATCCCAATCTCTCTGCGAACATATTTATACCAAGTATTTATTTTTATTTTATTTATTATAAAATAATAAGTTATAATGTATTATTCCCAATGAGTTTACAAAACTCATTTCGGGGAAGATAACATTATATTACAGAGATACATTGAAACATAGATACATTGAAATAAATAAACGCAGAAGTTATTTTGGAGTTCCAAAGAAAGAATGTGTCAGTCATTAATAAAACTGCTGAGGAAATAGCTTTTAAGAGCTTTTGCCAATGTTTTTTTGTTAGTTGGCGGAAGTTTTAGATTACTAGGTAATGCGTTATATTGCTTATGTGCAATGTATTGTAAGGAGTTAATTCCAAACTTAGTCGTGTAAGTAGATTACGATAAGGGTATTTGATTTTGTGATCGTGTTTTGTGCTGGTATATGTCGGAATTAAAGACTGGTTTAGTGTTGGTGTGTGAGGAGTGTTGAATTATTTGTAGTATGGCAGTTGTGATGTTATACTTTGGCAGAATCGTAAAAGGAAGTATTTGTGTCAGTGGGTATATATCTTTCACATGTTTATATAAGTAGAAATTGTGTCGCGGACTACGAGACGTACAACCGTTATAACTAAACTTACAACGTAATATTGTGTTTGTCTCGCAGAGCGGGCCATCGGACCGGTAAGGGTTAAGGGCATGGGTGTTTCACCTTCATGCTTTATAATATGCCAAATTAATGCTAAACCGTTACTAAGTTTGATTTTCAACAACTAATTTTAGATGTATAATAAACGTTACACAAAGACAGGAGGTGGAAACTGGCACGTGGCTTCGAATGAGAGTTTTTTCGTTGTCATCGCTTTTCGCTTTCTCATAATTAAATTAATAAATCGCGTTAAGAAAATTAAGATAACTTTGGTAGCTCCCAGTTGAAGAATGATACAGTTTAAAATGACGTAAGTTGATATGGTCGAATTAGCTTCGTGGTAGGAGTACTTTCCTGGTAAGAAAGAGGTCCGGGGTTCAATTCCTTTTCTATCTTTTTTGGTACTAATATGTTGTTTATGAGGAACAGCGAGTGTACCCGTCTGAAGATGAACGTGACTTCCGAAACCGGTCCGGTTGGAAAAAGTGGAATAAAGTTTTAAAAAAATGTATTGTATTAATTGAGGGGGAGAAAGGTTACAACACTTACAACGGACCTATCAACCATCTATGCATTATTTTGACGGTGTAATCTCTCTTTAAATTTTCATCATCTTGTATTTACCAATTACCTATTCATCAATTATCAATCGATTCCTCAGCTATGGCTGTGTTTACCTTTTTACTCGATTACCTCAATTCAACTAGGCAGGAACGCCTTATCGATTAAGTCCCCGCCTTATTAAATACAATGGACTATACGGTAGGCGGGACCGCTAATTTTTTGAGGTGTTTTATCGTTCTCCCATGGATCTCAAAAGTTACGTACGAATGAATGACTTAAGTTGGGTTGTTTCAAAGATATTTAAACGTAACATTGTCATCAAATAGCCATATTGCCACCTGAATAGCCTATTCAGCGCCATTTTTTTCACAGTTCAAAGGTCCCCGTCAAATGCTGATTCTAATTCAGTTTCATCTTTTGAACAAATTGTGATCATCAGAATAGGACATCTATCATGTTTAGTTCGTAAGCTTATTCGATAAAATTTGATAAAATGAAACGCACATAGAATCGGCGTTTAACGGGACCATTCAAACGTGAAAAAAAACAATAACGCTGAATGGCCATTTGATGCAATGCCACACGGGAATTTTTGTGAAACAACTGGGCCTAAGTATTTTAGATACTTGTACCTAGATTACATGTATGTAGTTAGTAATACACACACACTTGGCTGATGTATTTAACTGCACTGAATGTGCATCCAAGAATGCTGTAATATGTATAATCATAGCTCCTCATTCAATATTGATGTAATATAAACATATATAGATATTTATTTATTTATTTATTTATCGTTTCTTTACATTGTATCTTTTTTTTAAGTTATAATTTTTAACCTCACTAGGACAAGCCTGTGTTGAGGTTAATAATTTTACAAAATATTAAAAAAATAGTACAAAGATTATAAGAGATTTAAAATAGTACAAATATTAAAAAAAAATAATTCAAATATTAAGATAACAATATTGTTACATTGACGTTTCTGCGAATTGGATACCTACATGGTACCTATCAGCCTATTCATTACAATATAATGCTGTAAACATGTAGGGTGACCAAGATATTTAATTGCAATAAAAATGTAACAAACTATTATTTTTTTTTTAAACAGAGAAGAAAGAAAGAGAGAAAAAAACATTTACATTAAAAAAAGAAAAGGATGAAAAAATTAACTTATTCAAAATATTATGCCACAATTTAAAAGGACAAAGATGAAAGAATATGTTGGAAATCCTCGGATGGCAGAAATAATTTAACATTCTTTTTAAATGTACACAAGGAATTTGACGATTTAATTTTATTTTTTTTTTTTTTTTTTTTTATTTTATTTATTTATTTGCAAAAACAGTACAAAAACCAATACATTGCAAAAGCGGTAAACAAATTATTGAAGAAAATTTTATACATAAGTATACAGTTAAAACATATGCAAAAGCGGTAAACAAAATATGGAAAAAAAATTATACATAAGTATACAGTTAAAACAAATACAATATTTCGCGCTTAAAGTCGTTGTAGGACATATGGAAAATATCCAAGTTAGCTGGAAGGGAGTTAATTAACCTAGTGAGTCTTCCCAGGGGCATCACCATTGGTAAGTTAGTTCTGGACCTGGGAAGAATTAAAAGCCTGTGTTGGCGGCCTCTCGTGAAATTATCCGGGACATAAAGTCCTATTTTTGACAGAATGTCTGGAATTGATACTAAACCATTCAGAAGCTTGTAAGCCATCATCAATAATGCGACGTCCCGTCTGGAACTAAGGCTGCAGATATTCAGCATTCCCGAGATAAATGCTGTTGGAAACAGCCATGGGTAAAAACCAAACTCTCTCATATAGAGGTATCGTAAAAATTTCTTTTGAATTTTCTCGACCATTAGTACATAGACAGTGTCCTCTGGCCCCCATACCTGAGATCCACTCTCGAGAATGCTACGCACTAAGCTAAAGTAAAGCAGCCTAATGACTGCAAGGTTTGTCAGTTCCTTTGAATTGTGTATGACAAAACCTAACATTCTTGTAGCTGATTTACAGATCTTTTCAATGTGAGCGTGAAATGTTAAGCGAGCGTCATACACAATTCCTAAGTCCTTATAAGTCACCGTATGCTTTAGTGATGTATCTTTCATTTTGTAATTAAAATATACGATCTTTTGTGACCTCGTAAAACACATAACTGAGCATTTTTGGAAGTTGAAACCGAGTTTGCTGTCAATACTCCAGTCAATAATTGCATTTATATCTTCCTGGAGCTTTTTACAGTCTTCTAATGATCTTATTCTTAAGAACAGTTTAATATCATCTGCAAAAAGTAAAAAACGGACGAATTTGATTTTTCCCCGAATATTATTTATAAAAATTAGAAACAATAAGGGTCCTAAATTGGAACCCTGCGGCACACCAGAGTTTGTAGGATACGCGTTAGAGTTAAAACCACCATAGGAAACGAATTGTTCCCTTTCTTTTAAATAGTTAGCAAAGAGTTTAATTAAGTTTTCGGAAAAACCAATTTCTTCAAGCCTACTTAAGAGCACTAAGTGATCAACCTTATCGAAAGCTTTCGCAAAGTCATGGTATGACGTGTCAACTTGCTCATTATTATCGAGCGCTCTCGCCACGTAATCAGTATATGCCATCAAGTTTGTAGTGGTTGAACGGCCACGTCGAAATCCGTGTTGTTGTTCGATCAAGAATGGTTCAACCTTGGCATATACATATTTATGAATAATTATTTCGAATAACTTGGCAGGTGCGGAAAGAATTGCTATAGGACGGTAATTGGTTGCCTGACACTTGTCACCATCTTTATGTAGAGGGGTAACTTTTGACAGCTTCCACAGTTTAGGAAAAATTCCGTTTTTAATCGTAAGATTAAATATATGTAGAAGTGGATTAGACAGTGGTTCAGAACAACCCTTAATGACGAAGGGTGGAATGAAATCAGGGCCAAATGATGTTTTTGGTTTCAATTTTCTTATTGCTAAACTGAAATCCATGTTATTAACGTTTTCTATAGATATGTTTTGAGCTTTTGTCAATCCAATCTGTCCTGGTACGTAAGAATCAAAATCAGCTTTTTCTGGATTATAGACAGATTGGAAATATTTTGCGAAAGCTTAATGTGATCTGGAAGGCTATTAAATAAAAGTGGAGCCTGGTACAAATAATGTCTCTGCCCAAATGAGGATTTAGGGTGAATTGCCATAAAGTTCAGACCAGAGCCAATTCTTGTAGTACGAATTTGTTGCGTTCTTTTAGCAGAACTAATATTGTTAAAAAATCTGCATAACGTTTGTAGGATAAATAGTTGTTTTAAATTCATGATATTACATTCCTTATAAAGTAACTGTGTAGGATATGTAAATTTTTTCTTATACATAACTTTGAGAATCAGTTTTTGGGCAATATTAAGTGGTTCTATTACAGTCTTCAGGCAGGAACCCCAGCACACTATATTATATGAAAGTAGGCACTGAATTATAGCAAAATACACTGTTTTTAATTTTTCCTTGTCTAGTACATGTCTGAGATCTTTAAAAATATAGATAAGTCTCCTAACTTTATTTACTAACATTTCGACATGATCATTCCACCTCAAAAATTTATCAATTTTTACCCCCAGGTATTTGAGGCTGTCTACACTTTCCAAGGGGTTGCAGTTACACGTTTGCACACAATTGTGAATAATCAAATTATGAGAGGTAGATGGCTGACTTTTATAAGAAATGCTAAAAGTGATGTATTTGGTTTTTTGTGTATTTAAAGTTAAAATATTATTACTCAGATAATTATTAACTATTCCTAAACCTGTATCACATTTTTCAAAAGTTTCACTCCAATTTTTACCCTCAAATATTAAGGCAGTGTCATCTGCAAAACTAACAATGTTACCTGGAATTTTTAGACTGCATAAATCGTTTATATAAATAAGAAATAATATTGGCCCGAGTACACTACCTTGTGGTACTCCAAATGAGATAGATTTACTATCGCTTAACATTTTATTTATTTCTACTTGCTGTGTTCTATCACTAAGGTAAGATCTGAACCAACCCATAGCTGTATTATCAATGCCTAAAGATAATAATTTCTTAAGAAGCAACTCGTGGGAAACCGTATCGAAGGCCTTTGATAAGTCTAAAAATACCGCTATAGCTTTGTTGCCATAGTCCAGTGCGTTTATAACTTTGGTCAATACCTTTAATATAGCATCACTCGTACTTCTGTTCTCTCTGAAACCAAATTGGCTGTCGGAGAGTATTTTGTATTTTTCTAAAAATGATACTAATATTGACTTAGCCAGTCTTTCTATTATTTTTGAGAGAGTATTGAGCAAAGATATTGGTCTGTAATATATATATATATATATGTTTATATCGTGAATTCTTCGGGCGTCCATTATTGTTACCATTAAAAAAAGAAGTGTGAAATGCGGAGATGACACAAATGTGAATTGTAGGAGAAGTATGGGACGCCCGAGGAATACATGGCACGATCAAGTGAATCAGATACTGTAGTCAGGCCATTTCAAGAGTCTGAATAATAGAATAGTGTATATGAGACGATATATGAATGTTAATGAGGCAAGGAGTGTGTACCAAAACCTAGTTTTTTTAGCGGTCCATCCTCTCTGTCTACCTCTGCGGAGAAACGGCGTGATGGTTAGGTAGTTAGTTAACATTAAAAAAAATGTTTTCTAATTCGCATCTTTTGACGTAGGTACTAGGTACCTATCTCAATTCGTAAAAACAGTGACGGCCCTCCCTACTATACAAGAATGTATACTATAGGTACAAACTTTGTGTACCTACTTACCTCTTTTTTTGCATCCCTCCCTTTGTAAAATAAATAAGGTTATTGCTTGCTTTAAGCGGGGAAAAGCTTATTATTTCTCGGGTAGGAGACTGGCAACATTTCACTCCCCTTCAACAGCCACTAAAGTGTAATTCAAAATAGAACAGCGAAGCGCGGGAACAGATAGAACGCCATTATCGCGCCTTTTTGTCTGGCGTCATAATGGCGGAAATTATGTTACACCCATAAACAATAAGTTATATAAAACCAAAATAAAAATATAATATTATCTTTTGTGTCTTTGAATATTTTATATTATGTCTTTTTTTCAAAGTAGAATGTAACACTTTATAGATTGAATTAATTAAATGCAATATTAAGGACGGGACATTTACGTCAAATGTTTTTGTTTTTTTGACAGTTAAAATGTCCGTTAAATTTTGATTCTAAGTCAGTTTCAGCTTTTGAACAAATATCACGTTGTTAAGGCGATGCACTACGTCGTGTAATATTTTCAATTTAGCCGCTATCAATAACAACCCTTACGTAGATGGCGATAAGGTTTAAACTCCCGCTTAACACCATCCGCCTGTTTTGATTTATGCAAGAAAAAAACATGGCAAAAAGTGCCTTTTATTTTATTTTGTGGATGTTCAGGCATAAATATTGATTTTTTTTTCGATCATTTTATAAATAACTTCATTTTCCACATTATACAATAAAATCATAACCGAAAATGCGTTCGTAAGTAGGAGATTTTGAAGTTTAAAGGAGTTTTCATAGGCCTTATATATTATTTTTTCTGGGCTTATAAAAAGACTTTTCTAAAAAATACTCGATTCAAAGGCCAAGATGTATTCTACACGTAATATTAATAATAATAATAATACTTGGATGACTTGTATAGCGCCGTTTTTGTGCAAAATCACCTCAAGGGCGCTGTACAAACTTATAATACATCTCTACAGTGATCTATGTTATTACTTAACTATTTATGGAGATAATATACAGTACAATACTTCCCTGGTAGGTCACTTGAGATTAACACTTAATTAACATTATATAATTGTTTATTAGCGAAATTTAGATACAGGATTTAGGACATAATTACAAAATTGAATATAACTGGACTTTCTCTTAGGAATGGTATATTCTGAACAACTAACATTTTATCAGGAAGTTGGCATGCTGTCACTTTTTTAACAGTCTCAGTTTTATCCGTGTAGAATGGGGACCTTTCAAATGTCAAAAAACAAAATGACGCTGAGTAGCCATTTGATGACTTAGTCACACGTGCATTTCTGCGAAATAACTGGACCTAAGTAAACATTTATATAATCAATTTTATATTAGTTGCATTGCATTGGTTACACATCGATATTCCTATGCATTTGGGAGATCGCTAGGGTAGATTTTGTGGATGCTAAAATCCATGGTTTTCTAACATTATGTCATGTTGCTAGTTTAGTTTAGAAAAATTATTTAATCGTTTAGACTAAATTTATAAGGATGCATTTTTAAGATACCCTTTTTCCTTTGCTTTTATTAATGTGATATTTCTTTCTTTGTTCCAGGTAAGCAAATCCTATCTTCTTACACATTTGGAAAAAAAGAAATCATGAATATGAAGTAAGTACCTACCTACCAACAGTATTACCTAACAGTTGCAGTTTGCGGGGTTTCAAAATGGGGAGGGACAAACGTACCTATAGTACAGGGTTTTCCAATAAGAGGTGTTATTTTGATTAGCCCGCTATTTCGGTAGATGTTACTTTTGAAGTTATGTTACTGTCATTTTTTGACATTTGAAAAGTAGAAACCACGCCATCAATAAAAATGGAACGATACACGCTTCAACAACGCATTGAAATTATTAAAATTCACTTGAGTGAATCAAATGCAAATCATCTTGAGTGATGAGGCCCATTTACACCTCGGTGGCTTCGTCAACAAGCAAAATTGTCGCATCTGGGGCTCGGAAAACCCAAGAGTTATTGTTGAAAAACCTCTCTATCCTCAACGTGTGACTGTTTGGTGCGGTTTATGGTCCGGCGGAGTCATTGGACCTTACTTTTTCGAAAATGAGGCTGGAGCAACAGTTACGGTGAATGGATTGCGCTATCGAGAGATGATTAATGATTTTTTATGGCCGGAATTGGATTGTATTGATCTGGACAACGCTTACTTTTAACAAGACGGCGCTTCGTGCCACACAAGCAACGAAACCATTGATCTTTTACGATTGAATATCAAAATAACACCTCTTATTGGAAAACCCTGTACCTATATAACACATATAGTGTTCCTACAACGTGTTGATGTTTTCGTCATGCACCAAAAGTTTATCAGGAAACCTCTTAATTCATTCGTTAAAGGCCTGCAATCACGTTTTTAACCGGATTAACAATATTTTGAGATTCTTGATTAAGGTTGAACGCAAATACGTGCGACTCTGTGCAAGTAGTGCTTTAAAATATTACTACTTAATTATTTGTTTGCGCCCGTACATACGCAATATGAATAAATTGATTCGTCTGTATAAAAACACAATTCTTTCAAGAAAGGCACGCAAATACAGTATTGGATTGAATCACCGATGAAATATTATATTTGCATGCCTTTCTTGAAAGACTTGAGTTTTTATACGGAAAAAACTATTTATTCATATTTAAATTGCGTATGTACGAGCGCAAACAAATAATTAGTCTTAATATTTTAAAGCATAACATGCAAAAAGCCTATTTTAATAATCATTTAGTCACTAGGAAATTTGTCCTAGAATTTGTGCACTAAAATAAATTCCGATGTATAGCATTACCTACGTAGTGGAATCCTAAAGCCTAAACGATATATTGTGTAATATTTGCCCCCACTGAAGGATACCGAAATATTTACCAATCTCCTTGGTTTCGCCTGCAGGCATTATCACACATGGCCACCGCAGGAACAGTTTCCCAGCTAAGTGCCGATCGGTTGAATGTTCAGATTACATAAATGGAGAGGATGAAAATGGAAAACGAATATACGAAGTCGAGACAAGTACCTACCTAATAATAATAAATAATAATAATTAGAAGGCTGACAGAGATATTGAAAGAAGGGTAAATGCAGGTAATTCCGTTAATGGAGGACTGAACGCCGTTGGCGTTAACAAAAGATTGTCCAAAGAAGCGAAGTTAGCAGTCCACAACGGAGTGCTGGTACCTACCTTGATGTATGGAAGTGAGGCATGGAACTGGCAAAGAAAGGATGAAAGTAGATTAAATGCTGTTGAAATGAGATCCTTGAGGCGTATGTGTGGTAAAACCATGTTTGATCGTGTGAGGAATGTGGAGATCCGCAAGGCTGATGTAAGCGTAATGAGTAAGATTAAGAAAGGGACGCTTAGATGGTTTGGGCATGTAGAGCGAATGAGCGAAGATAGGAGTGTAAGGAGGATATATGATGCAAATGCGAATGGTAGCAGAAGTCGGGGACGCCCGAGGGAGACATGGCACGATCAAGTGAATCAGATACTCGAGTCGGTCCATGTCAAGAGTCAGAATAATAGAAGAGTATGTATGAGACGATGTATGAATGTGAATGAGGCAAGAAGTGTGTGCCAAGACCGAGTTGTTTGGCGGTCCGTCCTCTCTGCCTACCCCTGCGGGGAAACGGCGTGATGGTTAGTTAGTTAGTTATAATAATTAGATGACTTGTATAGCGCCGTTTTTGTGCAAAATCACCTCAAGGGCGCTGTACCAATTTATAATACACTTCTACAGTGATCTATGTTATTACTATCCATTTATGGAGATAATATACAGTACAATACTTACCTGGTAGGTCACTTGAGAGAAACACTTAATTAACATTATCTAATTGATAATTAGCGAAATTTAGATACAGGATTTAGGACATAATTGGAAAATTGAATATAACTGGACTTTCTCTTAGGAATGGTATACATATTTAATTTAAGGGTTAAAAAGCTCAGCTTAAAAAGGTAAGTTTTTAGTTTAGACCTGAATTTTGTTGGACTTGTTATGGATGTTCCGGAGGGAGTTTATTCCAAGCCTTTGGCCCAGGTACTCCAAAAGCGCGATCACCAAACTTAGTATTTGGCTTTCGTTTAGGTTCTATCAGTCTGCCTACAGCTGATGATGTTGCTGATCTAAGAGTTGACTGCCTCAGACCAGTGTTTTCCGGGACGCATAGTTCAGAGATGTAGGTTGGGGCCATTTCATTCATGGATTTAAACACCATTCAGCACAGTTTGTACTGGATTCTTTCAGGGCACTTGAGCCAGTGAAGGTTACGAATGTGTTCTGAAATGTGCGAATATTTTGAAACCCCGGTTATGAGCTGTGCTGCTGCATTAAACAATGATTGAAGTTTGTCAATTTGATATTTTGGAAGGCTGGCATAAATGTCGTTGCAGTAATCGAGACGTGAGACTACGTTAGAGTTGATAAGTAGTTTTTTTGCTTCTGTAAGAAGGTTTCTTCGGACAGACTTGAGTAGTCTTAGGTGAAAAAAACTGGTGCTTACAGTCCTATTTATTTGAGTTTTAAATGAAAAGTCTGAACATAAATTGACACCAAGAAGTTTGACTGTTGTTTTTGGGATGATATCGCTGCTGAATCGTCTATGAAATGTTGACGTTTGTCTTAGATGGATTGAGCTTCAGCTTGTTTGAAGACATCCAACGAGTTATTGCTTCCAGACATTCAGTTATACGGATCTTGAGACTATTGATTTCGTTTGAAGCGCAGTAAAAATAAACATGCTGATCGTCAGCGTAGCAGTGAGACGAGAGATCAAATGACTCGATTATTTTGGCGACATCATTTGTAAAAAGGATGAAGAGAAGTGGACCCAAAACGGATCCCTGGGGTACCCCTGAAGAAAGTGTTGCGAAGTTGGACAATTTATTTCCAACCCTCACGGCTTGTAAGCGATTGGATAAATATACCTACCTACATACATCCAAATAAAATTACAGATATGGACTTCTTTCGTATGGTGGGGGGTCAGAGGGGGACATCTAGATCTGCGATATGGACTAAATATTAATAATAACAATTTTACTTAAACCATTATTTTTTTCTTTATTTATGTGTATGCTTCCCAAGAGACTAAACTGCTCCCAACCATTCTGAAACAGTGACACTATGGCACCCCAATTAGGGTATATTGTGAGGCTTAAGGTAGAGTGCAGGGGAAGGTCACGGGGAAGAGGATGATGGAAAATCACCATTAACGGAAGAAAATCACCATTAACGGAACCATTGACGGAAGTATCTGGCTATTCTGATTTAGTCACAAAACACGACTTAAGCCATTTTAAGGAACGTTTAGATATTTCATAAAGACGCTGCCAGAAGGTCGGAGAAGTCATATTGAGAAGAAATATTAAAATTATTAATTCAAGTTAAAAAAATGGGTCACCTTACCTAACTAAATTTACGGATAGCGAAAAAAATACATCTTCACTTTTTTTCGTTTCATGTTAAAAAAAAAATAATAAAAAACTAAGTTTCATAAATTTTTCTCAAATTGCGGCCGGAACCATCTATTTCATAGAGCTTCACATTTAATTTCGTCTTTAGTTAACTTCTTGATTTTAATATAAAGTATAGTGTTTTCTTTTTCTAACACCGTTTAAATCATTTCTCTGACAATATGAGCATTTCCGAACATTTTCGAACAAATTGACTAAGGGGTTAGTGGTGATTTTACACTAAGGCGATACTGAACGTATCTTGCATTGTGGAACATGCCGCAAATAATCTATGTATATTCCAATTCTGAGTGGTAGTCTCAGTATCGCCTTGGTTCACCATTCACAACCGAAACATTGCTTTAAATGGTATTTTAAGCGCGTTTAGTAATCAGATCTGAATAACCAGTACTTCCCAACCTTATTCTTCCACGTCTCCTTCCTTGTCACTTTCTTCAGCCTCTTAAAGACTCTTCGTGCAGTAATCACGTAAAATAATAATTCAACTTCCTATCGAGATACCCAATGTTAATCTTAATCTTAATCTTCGTGTCCTGGAAATCGGTTACATAATATTTAGTATTTTTTCATCCCTAGGTGATTTTTGACATAAACGGCGCTATACGCTATACCTACAAATCATCCAGATATTTACTCTAAAACCCCCGCATAGGTGTGTAGGTAGGTGTGCGAATAGGTTAGGTTTCATTTTAATGAAATTCCGTTCAATTTATGAAATACCTCATGTACTCGTTTCTCCTAAAACCCAAACTCCAATATTTCAAATTTTTAAATTTATTGAAGACAATATTAGTGATTCTCAAACGAAAATTAAAACAGAACAAGATACGGTCGCGCTCTACCAACTGAGACTAAACTTGCAGAAAATTCAATAGTATGTTTATCCAAGACACTATCTAGTTTGCATTACGGTCGAGATGATTCTTGCGATCATACATAAAGATAGCAACCAATAAAAATATGCGTTAGAAAATGAAGATAATGTTTGTAGTTCTTATTCGAACCATGATACGGTTAAATATGACCGAAGGAAATAGGGTCGGATTAGCTCAATTGGTAGAGCAGCGCCTTGGAAAGGCGAAGGTCTTGTGTAGTAGGTATTGCCTTCAATAATTAAATATTAAAATTTTGAAGTTTTACTCATTAATTTATTCCAAATATTCACCTATATTTGTTTTGGAATGTTTCAACTGAACACCTAAAAAATTTTAAACTGAACATTTACACGACTTCACGAACATCATCCGCACTTCTCATGTTTTTTTTTTCAAAATATAATATGACGGTAATGTAACATAAACACGCCGTTAGAACTGCACGCCTTTATGATTCCGGCAAACGCACGTCGCGTGGTCGAAGACCGCAACTGAACATTACTGTGCATCCAAACATACCGCTAGAGTTAACACGCGATACGGTTCAAGGCTCCTGGATTATTTAAGGCTCCGTAGTAAGCGTTGAAAGAAGAAGAAGATGGTTTAAAAGGTTGATGTCGATACGAACGTTATAGGGAGCGCTAATATAAAAGCGATAATGACACTGGTCGACATTTATTTTTTTAAGTGCAGTCCCTTAAGCATAGCTATTTTTTTATATGTATTTAGTATCCATTAACACTAAATGAAACAAAAAAAAATTATAGGTCAGATTTTTTTATTATTTAACAAAGTTTTTTTTTACATAATTCTTCCATAGTTTGACGGGGACTTACTTAAAAAAAATTTCAAAACTAACTAACTAATTCCATTTAATTTTTTTTGCTCCTGATTTGCGCTTGTGAGTCTCTCTGCAGGGTCCAGCAATATTCTGCTAGCATAGATGGACTCTACTTTCCATGGTATCGCTTTTCCATAGCCGCAATGTCCCGGTGAAATCGTTCGCCGTGCTCGTCACTGACATCTCCCATATTTTCAGGGAAAAAATTCAAATAAGATTGAAGGAAATGATATTCGAGCCTAGTGTTGCCATATTATAAAAAAAATCAATGATAAATCACAAATAAATATGAATTAATACACATTTTAGTAAAACTTAAAACCTATAAAAACCTGACGTGATAGAAAAAAACTAATCATATATCTGAAATCAGCGTGAAATTTCCTGTCAGATTTGGCTACTTTCGTTAACGAAAATTGTGAAAATATTTAATAAAACACGAATCGTTTAATCTTGGATAAAAAACTCGCCACAAAATGCTTAAGTTGCATTTAAATATACACTGTGTTTTGTCATACCTATAACATGTTAAATAACAGAACAAAATGTGTTTTTAATTGTTTTCGGAGCACACTTAGCGATGTTTTTCTATCCAGTGAATTTCATATAATTGTCTTTATATCTTCAAAAACAACATAATATATTAGGAACTTAAAGTGTTCAGGAGAAATATGTGATAAATCAGTAAAAATGCGGGGAAATGCTTAACGTTAGAATTGTGAATTGTTAAAACTTTACCGTGCTGAAAAATTATTTCTCGTAAAGTTATTGCTGGATGTTATAATGATTTTGTGAAAAATTAGACACATCGAATTGAGGCTACTGCTTTTTTTTAGTTACCAAATGTTTACAACGTGCGTATTTCTTATCATTCTATCTCACAATAATTATTCTTCTGGCGCCCTCTCTTATTGCTACCGTCAAAGCAATTCTCACCCTGCAGGCTGCAACAACTCTGCGGAACTGGACTAGTACCAGTCAAGTGATGGATGGTAACAATAATGTTAGATAACGCGTTTGCTTTTAGCGTCACCAAACGGGTCAGAAAAAAATACGTTTTTCTCTTATCTGTCTTGAACGCCCGTGATCCCAATATAAGCTCGAATGCAACTCACCAAAGCAGATATTTACACAAAGGAAACGAAGGTACTTAGCGGGGACTAGCAATTGTATGCTTGTTTTTGCACAATGTGAAATGTTTATACATGAGATCACAGACATAGCGTAAACTGCTTATCTCCGGCGAACGTCACTTGAGATAATAATTTTAACATCACACGGCGATTTCGTCGAACTGGGCAAACTGTCAAGGTTTTTCGAGAGTAAAAAAATATTTAAACTCTTCTCAAGGCAAGCGTATCTGAAACATGTCAAAATCCTAGCTCTGCCATTGGTGCAAAACATCAAATTCCACCGGAAACCAATGACGATCACGAAACACATAGTATTATTATTTCTTTTTCCAACTTCCTGGAACCTGTGTCTATGGCATTCCCATTTCGGGATTATGTTCTGGGGCTGAAGGTAGTGAATAAGGGAAGGAAATGTTGAAGAGAAAGGTTGGGACTCGTACATTTCTTTTTTGGTATCTTTGAATTTCTAGTCGAAAATCTTAACCGAGGGTCGTCAATAAAAGACAGTAAAACTTATATAATTTTAGTTTACTGCTTAATCCGGTTTCTGCTGTCTATTCACTTCTCTGGCTGATTCCATTGAGTAAAATTCTCCCCGTCAAAGGAGAGGAGTCGCATTAAAAGCCTAGGTTAAACTTCCTTTTGGAAATTTTTATTATTCTCATTAATTCGGTCCGGAGACAGTGCTGACTTTACTCCTCCATTCATTTAGCATCCTTTGCTTGCCGGGAGATGATTCTGATCAAATAGACATTACCGTCAGCCTTTTAATAGAATTGCTTATGCTATTATTGTTCAATTTATTCTTTTGATTTGTCACCCCTAACTGAATTCACCAAATTTCATTATAAAAATAATCTTTTCAAATCCAGAATAGTCATAAAGTACCTAATAATAAGTTTTACTAGAAGTTATTTATATTCTATATTTAAATGTACGTTCGTATAGCTCAATTTTGCATACCATTTTTAAATGTGGATCTTTTGCATGCGTGGAGTAAATTTTTTCAATCTAGTCTAGTTGGCAAAATATTATAGAAATATATTCATTTGGTAGGTACAAAAATTTTTCATGCAATGGCAATACCTAGCTACTCACATTGTCTTTGAGATTTATTTTCACATACGAGTTTCGTTTTAAACAAACAAGGGAAAACAGGATAACTCGATATTTTTTTAAATTTTTATCTGTGTATTAGATTTTGTTTAGTTTTGTTTTAACATCCAGTAAATCGCTATTTTGATACCTAAATTCATTTCAGAAATACGAAAAAATGCCTTTTCCTGTAATTATTTTCCTTTGCTTCATGTAAGTTTTAACGTACGTCTTGGAATATGATGTTCTGGTAAATCTTAAAAGATCTTCTCTATCCTAAAGTTGTCTGAATCCCCACCCTGATTACGGGTGAAGAATGAAAGAAGCTGAGTCGTCGTGAAATTAATAAAGTTTTGGGTCGCCCAAGTTTTATGACAAAATTATTGAAATCTTCTGGCAGTAAACGATTCCCCTCGATGGCCGAACCCTGGCGGGAACCTGGATTCCGTTTGTCAGTCGACTAGAGCGGAATGAGGAATGGATTATGGCAGGGCTTCATAACTGGGGGCCGCGAGCTTCGAAGCTTTTAATCCAGGTAGCAGGGATATTATACTTTTTATAATTAATCAAAGATGAAATACGCGTTAAATAATGTTGTTAAATCATGGCAACGATTTTTTTTGTTAAACTTCATTATAACACGAAAAAGTACATTATAACGTTATAATACTGGATACCTACTATTCTGAACATTTAATATGGTGCATTTTTTTTTGTTTACTAAGAAAATTTAATTTATTTCCGCATTCTGATTCGAAAAATTATGTGTGTCCACAGTGAGTTATTGTATTTTTATCATTTCTTGGGATGGGTTGTTTCACAGAATTCGATCAATTCATCAAATTTCAACGTTAATTTTCGGGTTCTGTAAAAAGTCCTATTCGAGTTCTGTTTTTATATCATTATAGGCTGGTTGCTTGACAGAACTGAAATAATAACAGAACTTGAAAAAATCTTTCTCAGAACTTGAAAATTGACTTTGAAATTTGAAGAATTGTTCAATTACTCTGAAACAACCGCCAAAACAACTTTGTAAAACAATACTTCTTTCTAATTCTGATTTGAAAAATTATGTGAGTGTTAATTATAGTATATATGTGTGCGTTATACATATTTATTCATATTATCGTTGATTTGGAGTATAATGGCAGATTATCTATTTTTATGTTTCTTATTTATACTTTATGTTTCCATGATATTTTTGTTACTTATATTTGCTAACTTTTTATTTTCATTAAAATATGTACTGCATTGCAAAAGCCCCTTCGGCGATTAAATACAATATATATTTATTACGTTTATATATATACGTAAAGCCTCTTTTTTCAAAATATTAAATTCATTCTAATTTTAAAAACAGTTTTTCTGTTCCTCCTGTAATTTTATATTTATTTTGTTGTCATGTACTGAACAGTATTCGGTTTAAGGATTAGGTAGGTAGGTTTGCGCTTTAATAAAATTGTTGTTATCTTTAAATACATCTATTTGAATTTAACTTTTGATTTCAGTAATGAATTAATGCAAATCTTGAAAGCGGGAATTGACCCACTTACCGACATCCGATCGAGCTGAAACTCAGATAGACTCGTTGTCGATAATGCATTCTATTAATCGCATTTCTTCGAAATCGGATGACACTACAGCAGTTAAAATACGAAATAAATCCGATCGGCATTGGGCGAGGTTGTTAGGAGGAGGGTTCAATTTTTTTTAAGTATTGCTGTAAAAACATTGGTTCTTATGGGTTTATTTTTTACTGTCTATATTTACAACAGTTTTTGTCAAACAATCAATAATCTCCTTAGTTTTTTTAATCTTACTAGATTTTGATTTTAAATATTTGATTCATAGTAATAAAAATAACAGTGAATTTATACAGCGAGACACATGAGACAATTATGTTAATTATTAGAAAATGCAACAGAAAGTTTATAGTTCAAGTACATAGTAACCTGTCACTAAAAACAAATAATCAGGGAAGTAACGAAAAAGTTTCAGAAGCACTGGTGCTAGGTACTTACTTATCTCACTGTTTTTCGCTGCAAATAGAATTTATGAAGTTTTATTTGTTAGATTTTGCATAGTTGTTTGCAAAGTGATGACTTTTAGTAGAGCAATTTAAAACTTATTAATTCTATCTCGGATTTAATCCTAATGATACTAGAATTTCTGGTTAGCTCTATGTAACCGTGACATCTTCTTCCTATGTATTGACAGATGTTTACAAAAAAAATACTAGTATTTGACGGAATCATTATTCAAATTTATAAACGTTTAAAAACATAGACATAAGGGTACGTATACATATGCGAACCGAAACGCGAACCGTACCACGAATTATGGGAAAGGAACGAATTAACTGCAAGCGGCCATTCACGGTTGCTTCGTTTCTTTGCCATAAGTTGAGGTTCAGTTCGGCAGTTCGGCTCGCGGATGTATACGTAGCATTAGAAGCACGCAAACCAAAAATTCCTTTAAAAGTAAAATCATTGATTATCTCCAATAAACATAGCTGTTAGGAGAATTCCGTAACATATTTTGTGCCTACTGTGTATATATATGAATACTATGTACTATATGTATGTATATGTATGCTTCACCTGCATTTTTTCTTATGATTTATCACTGTAATGTATGGTAAAAAGTTGGGTATTCAAGCGATAGATGGCATCAGTCGGAAAGCTTACTCCAGAGCCCAACAGATGTCGCTAGAGTGTAGCAATTGCCTGTGGGGTATCCTTGTCAGACTTCAAGCTTGCAGAAACAGAGAATTACCAACCCTCGGGTAATGAACAGTATAGTAAAATCCAGACTTATATTTATTGTAACGTAAATGCACGAAAATATTGTAAAGGACTTTTTACTTAATCAAGAGTTCCCAACACACTAAATCTGCTAGTAAGCAGAGATATAACAATCACTATGCCTTTTTGTCAAAATTTAATTAATTCTAAATTATTATTGTTTAGTCTAGATCTTCTTCATTCATACTCGAATTGTATAATTTAAAAAAAACACAGATTTTATTTTATCTGTAATTTTCATAATATTATGTAAATAAATCCTAGCTAGCAACCACTATGTAAATTTCCATCTCAATACAGACGTTTCACACCTAGTGAGATGGGCAATACGTCATTACTCTAATTAAATGTCATATTAAAATAATGAAATAAAAAATAAAACCAATGATCCGGAGAACAAAGTAAATCAATTAAATATTCATAAACTTACTAGGAAGCGTTCAAAAATAAAAAGAAGATGGCTTGAAAGGGAGATGGGTAAATACAAATGTTAGAGGGAGCGTGCTGATATTAAAAAAACGATAATAATCAAGCGAAAATTGTGAAAACATTTAATAAAAACCCGACTCTTTTAAAATACAGCAAAAACTGATCGATAAAAGCCTAAGAAGCATTAAAAGATACACTGTGACTTTTTTCATACCTGTTACATTTTAAATAACAGAACAAATTGTGTTTTTAATATTTTTTCTCGACGGAAAACGGAGAAAAAAGAGTACAAGATGTTAAAAATGTGACTGCATGACCATTTCCTAGTAGAATATTAGTTATTCAGAATATATCTGAACACGTGCTCAACGCAGGCGGCGTCGCCCGAATATATATAATGGACGAGATGCGACATTATTACTATTTTTATGAACACGTTTTACGACTTTCTCATAACATATTCGTGCTGTAGGTACTGTTATTTTGTTATGAAATTTGTCAATTCATTCGTTATAGGCCTCCAGTCCCGTATTTAACAGAAAAACGAATAATTTGAATAGATTTTTAATAAATTAACAATATTTCATATCAGTAAGTTTTCTGTATATGGATATTATCTTCAATAACATTTTTTCAGGCACTTAAAACCTTAGTGTTCATGAGGAATATGTTATAAATGGGATGAAATTCGGAATGTGGCGGTTTTAACCATTTGGGTTGTCTGTGATGTGCGTTAGTTATTCCTGCTTGGAATCTGGCTCAATGAACTCAAATGTTTGTTTGCATTTAGGCGTCGTTTTCAAAATAGAACCTGACTGGGAATAATAAGTCAGACAAGCAATTAAGTATGTACCTATTATACGGGGTATTATATTATATTATACCTATTATTGGGGGTCATCATTGATCCCACGCCGCAAGCTCTCTTATGCTTTTCGAAATCTAAGAAATATATCATTACCACCTCGATTCTTAAAACCTTATACTACGCTCTCTTCCAATCCCTACTAGCTTACGGCATTATAATCTGGAGTGGCTGTGCACAATCTACCATCGAACCTCCACTAAAAGCCCAAAAAATGGTAATACGTGTCATTAACAAGCGACCGACAAGATACCTCTCCACTCGACTCCTCATAGAGTATAAGGTCTTAAACATACGACAACTCCACCTAAAATTTTCGCTATTACATTTCCTGTTCAAATATAAAAACAAAACTCTCTTACAACACAACTACACCACCAGAACAATAACCAACGGTCACTACAAAGTACCTTCACTACATACCACGTCAGCTCAAAGACAATTTTCTTCCTAGCTTCTAAAATCTTTAACCTTATCCCTGAAAATCTAAAAACCGTGAGTCAACCCCATTCCTTTAAAAAACACATTACGAAATGGATCCCCACACACGGAATACATTACAACTACAATACCCATTCATTCCACACTCTATCAATTTAATCACCTTTCAGACAAAACATAATATATCCTTATTCCCTAACTTAGCGGTATAGTATGTACATAATTAATTAGTGTGATCTATTTACTAATAATTTCTCAAAATTTTCATCTTATAATTATTTAACTTCTCCTTCCTCTTCTTCCAACCCAATCTAGCTATACATCATTTTTCTTGTTTATATTATAGTAATGAATAGATTCTATGTCCGTAAACTGTAAAATTCACCCGCCATAACACAGGGTCATCCCTAGCATGGAAGGTGAAATATCACAAAAAACCACATGTACTCTCTAAATCATGTATCAATAAAATAAAATAAAATTATTGTGTAATGTTTTTAACATAAGATTATTTTAATTGGAAAAATGAAAATTGAAATTTTAAGAATTCAGGAAACCCCTTTTAATAAATAAAATAAATAACACTGGAGCAAATAGACCCTTCTGCAATTCACAGAGTAATTCGTAAAAACAATTTAACACTTTGTAGAATTATTTGAAATTTTTTTATATAGTGTTGTTTTGGTGGTTTGTTAGTTGTTGGTGTGGTTGTTTTGGTGGTTTAGTAGTTGTTGTGGTGGTTGTTTCAGTGATTGTTGTGGCGGTTGTTGTGCAATGGGAAAAAATCTAGTTTTAATTATATTCGAAATAATACTTATAAATTGAATAAAAAATAACGTCTGTGCAGCGGGAAAATGTATTTCAAGATAGATTAAAACACGGAATTTTCGTAAATGTAAATATAAACACAGTAATTTTCAGTGGGAACTGTGTTTTTAGTTATAGGAACGAGAATACTGCTTTTTTTACCTACCAAGTGTGGAGAAATTGCAATAACATAAAAAAGTCATTTTCAATAGAGTAAGTTATTGCTATGTCCTTAAAGCAACATTAGGTATCAAGGGGTAGGTTTAACTTAAAATTACAAATCATTCAGTGTATACAAAATATGCACAAAAGTTATTTAAAAGAAAATTACGTTAAAATGAAATAATAAAACAGACCGTCAAAACTTACGTTAAATACACAACAATTAACAACAACAAAGGTTGCGGAAATAGAGAAAAATACAAATATCAGCTTTCAAAGTGTAAGCGTGTAGCTAGAATCCAACTAAGAAAATGGCGTGCAAATCAGTCTGAAAGGGTTAATTTAGGACCAAACCTAAAATCTTTTCCCTTGTATATTATTTAACATTTGAGCAAGGGTCGCGGCTGTGTGTGTAGTGATTACCCCATAAAGCGGGAAGTCGTGAAAACTTTATTGCGCAAACCAAGCATTGAGCCTAACTTGTACCAATCTTCTCGGATGCTGTCAATCGAAATAAAATGTGGTTTCTTCTCTGCGTGGTTCAAATGGTTAATTGAGCGATATCTGTAATTTTATATATTTAATATAATAAATCTTATTACTAACTGAACCAGTCAAACTATTATCATCTTAGGGCTAAAATATTTCATCCACCGGTTCGTCAATCACTAATACAAAACTATATGTACAATGCATTTGATTAATATATGTATTGTACATATATTATCAACTCACACACAACCTCTTTACATTGCGCAAATACTAATAATTAAAATAATATTAAAGAAATCATTTTTATAGCCATCTGAAATCATTTTCAAAGAATTTAAAGTCAGAAAAGTAAATACTCTTTTCCTGTATCACTCAACCTTACAAGTTTACAAAGATGATATCCTAAACAAAACCGTACCATTCAAAAACAAAGCAAATCTCAGGCAAAAATACATGTTACCAGTTCCGATTTGTAAAAAACTTTGGGTCAGCAAAACTACAAATACTTTCTTCAATAAATTACCAGAAAATATAAGATCACTGCATGATAGTTTCAAAGAATTCAAAACACAAATAAAAAAATATACTGAAAAACTAAACTAAATAAAAAAAAAATAAAAAAAAGAAGAAAAAAAAACAACAAAAATTAAAAAAAAAAAAAAAAATCTAAAAAACTAAACAAACAATACCTCATCCCATACACACAAGCAATTGCTTATTTTGGGAGAACATTGAAAAATAATAAATATTAATCATATCATAATATCCTTTATCTTATTACTAGTGAAATATATATGTATATCACACATTGTAAAAAAATTTCTTGAATAAATATAATTAAAAAATATATATATTATTATTTATTTAAATTTTGTACGTGCGGAAAATATACGGGACCATATTACCTTGTAAGTGACTTGAGATTAACACTGTTTATTGTTTACTAGCTGCATCCTGCCACGCGTTGCTATGGCTCGGTCTGTCTGTTCAGGTAGAGAACCAATAGCGCATGTTGCTTTACTTCCAATAGATGGCACTGTTTTTCAAAAAAGCATGTTTTCCAACATTGAGCTGTTTTTTTAAAGCATGTTTTTACTTGTCACAGATGACATCTATATAATATATGTACGTATAAAAATTCCCCATAACAAGTCCAACAGAATTCAGGTCTAAACTAAAAACATACCTTTTTAAGCTGTCATACCCTTAAATTAAATATACCATTCCTGAAAGTCCAATTATATCCAATTTTCCAATTATGTCCTAAATCCTGTATCTAAATTTCGCTAGTAAACAATTAGTTAATGTTAATTAAGTGTTAATCTCAAGTGTAAGAATTGTACTGTATATTATCTCCATAATATAGTTAGTAATAACATAGTTCATTGTAGAAATGTATTATATATTTGTACAGCGCCCTTGAGGTGATTTTGCATAAAAACGGTAACGCTATAAAAATCATCCAAATATTATTATTATTATATAAAAACAATGCTTAATCGGGCGATATTTATAATATTGATTTTTAATTAGGATTCAATAGATCTGCTGAGAGGAATGGATTATTATAATCTATAATAGTAATCGTATACAGCATTACACTCAAGTCAATATTCTCGGTGCTGACAATCGAAATAACGTGGTTAACTCTGTGTAACAAAGGTTGGGTTTCATATATGGATAACCTCTTATTGGTTTAATAATTATACGTTTCCGTATTAATTATAACTTTTGGTTTTCAAAAAAGCTTTACCCTGCAGAGGCAATTCCGGTTAGGAAATTATTGTCCTTAACTTAGATTTTTTTCTTCCTTCTTTTTCGGCTGACAGCGATAAACAAAAAAGAATAAGGACAATTCCTTATCCTTAAATAGAACCGGAACCGTCCCTCTGAACTACTCCATAAAGCTTACCAGACATTACAAGGAAACACCATTTGTGCCCAACTTCAAATATCTAATTCCTGTAATTATCACTGTAACTCATGTACTCATGTTTTTTTCTATAATGTCATATAGATAAACAATAAAAACTGCACTCGTACCAGTAAAGTTATTGATGTACAACCGCTGCATAGCTGTTAAAGCCTTTGCCTGAGCAGCGACATCCTTTCAAGTTTTCTATCGATCCCCACCGGATTAGCAATTGGCACAATCTTCTTTTTGACGTTCCTCATCGTGTGACCGAGATATTGGAGTATTTTTTAAATTTTTATTTTTGCATCTAGTATAATTTTACAATTAAAATGATTACTGCATAAGATTTTTTATTATTTCCGTAAATAAAATATATATAAAAACACCACGTTCACATCTGGGAAAACCCGTTCTGTGGAGCTCTTTTGTATATTTTTAATTGACATTGTTCACAGTTGACTTTAAATTGCGCAATTAACTATTCAATTAATAAACTGAGTATTAGGTATTTCTTTTTAAGTTAAATTTCTAACTTTCTCTGACCCATTTTTTCATAGTTGACAATGAACTGAACGAAAGTATTTATTTTTCATTTCGTTATTTCACTTTTGATTTATCTTTAATTTTATTAATTCCATTTAACGTATTTTTTATTTTTAATATTCAAATAAAAATGCTTGTATATTTCTTTGTCAAACATTATAATTTTTTTTACTCTATTTTCACTAAACATGCTTTGTATCAATTGAAGAAATCTTTGGTTTTGTCACATTTTGATAATTTTTATTAAATAGTGGATTTAAAAAATATGTAAATTTGTATACGAAAGCAATTGCTTGCTAATTCAATATTGCAAATATATTGAAATTTCGAAAAACTCCCTCTCACAAATTATTATCATCTCTTTAATCAGTGGTGCTGGTAATATTATATAAATTTGTTACGAAAATAAAGCTTTTATTATTATTTGATTATCTTTATTTCCCATTGAATGTTTTTGTCACCTAGAAATATTTTATAAATATCTACAATTCACGATTTATTGTAGGTACCTACGATCAGTGGCGGTTCGTGATATTTTTCGCAGGGGGTACAGAATAATAAGAAAAGATATTATATTTGTAAACCTATTTCATTATTTTTTATATTTCTATCCACTTTTTACACCATCTTGCATTATCTTTTTTAAATGTAAACAACACTATATATAACCATTGTACAATATTTGGCATAACTAAAAAGAATAACTGAAAAATCAGTAAATGCAATTGCTTTTTAGTCGAAATCCGAAACCAAACTAGAGAAAGCGTCACAATATTGCTTTACTAGCGACCTAAGGTAATTAAGACAAAATCTGCTTTACTAGTGAATTTACAAATGCCATTAAAAGCAAATGGTTGGAGAAATGTTGGAGCAAGCAAATAAAATCGTACAAAAATTTATTATAAACTACTAAAGAAAATAACATTTAACTTGCATATATATAGGTACTGCAAAGTTCAGCTACCGGCGCGGGCGGTGAAGGCTCGACCAATCCGTGTGACACTCGTCAAATTCCGGAGGTCACGTTGCATCAAACATTCTAGGTATATCGCGCCGCACAAAGATAGTCTTATTTTGGCGAAGGTTATCAAATTTCACCGGCAGGGGGATTGTGGTGGTTTTTTGTTGCTGTGCAGATTCTATAATGCACAGCATAGTAATATCCGACTGGTCTTTGACCGTATTTTTCGCTCGCATGTATTTTAAAGTCAGGATTGTAATGGCTAGCTGTTTATAATGTGTTCATATTATTATAATGCGAGTTTGTCTCATAATCTCATATTTTTAAACCGCCACTGCCTATGACGCCTACTCTAATGATTTTCTTCCTGGAATGAGATGAAAATTATTAATCTTTAAGCTCGTTATAATTATCTAATACAATCACTAAAATGACTGCTGTTTTGCCTGCCGGAGTCATTTTGAAACAGATAATAATCGAAATAATAATAAGAGTACCGCGACTAAACAATAACAGACAGAGTTTCGATAAAATTATCAAACACAGCCCACGCCGCGCTGTCGCATCGTGTTTAAAATGATTTTACGATACTCGTTATCTTCCGCTTGTGTTTCTTGTGTACCGTGGAAACGTAACGGCTTAAGCTAAATCCTAATGGAACTGAATAATTGTATAGTATAATAAAAAGTAATATCTTCCTTTGAGGATGTAAACTAATTATTATTATTTTCGTCTGCTGTGCTGTATGGACTTATAGTCCAGTCAAGATGTACATCCGTGCTTGCAAAAGGTCCAGTCATTCTGAATTTTTTATATGTTGTTAGGACCTAAACCAGTATTAAAAAAAAAATTTGCAACTTCGAAAGTGCTGTGCGAGCGGCGGTGGACCTAAAAAACCAGGAAATTTTCGGATTTTTTTCAGTTTTTGCTCAATATCTCAGTAAAGGAAGGGTCTGACCGGTGTAGTCGATATAAATACTCTTAAAGAAGACTAAATTTACTATAATTTGAGACCAAAGTAAGCTTTATAAAGCCATTGGTTTTCAAGATACAGTTCTTCAAAAATAGGCAATTTTTTCCAAAAAGTGAAATTTTTTCGAAATGGTCACTTATTTTGTAAAATAATTTCTAAAATACGCATCTCACGTCAAATATTGTATAAAATAAAGTTGTTGTAAATTTAATAAGCTTTTATTTGAGACTAGATTGATATCTGTAGACTAAACGGTTATCTCAAAAATGGCAGATAACCAAAAACAGTCATAAGTGGGTTTTGGGTGAAATGCAAATAAACTGTTCTCGCGTCTTTTTATGGTTTTATTGTGCTGTGAAGTAATTCCATTAATCATCGTGGGTTTATCCTAGGGTTATAATATAATTACGACTATTTCAAGTACCCATTAGTACCTATACCCATGGGTAACCCATATGAATGGGCACGCATATTCACGAGCTGTTCGAGCCCACATTTTGGCAAACCTCACACTGGCCAGCATTGTTTTTTATGAGGTTGACATAACTCCTGAGGAGCGAGACGAGACTGAAAAATTGCTGCGAGACACTGAAAGGTCTCTCACTATATCAGCAGAAGAAATTGATACCTACCAAATTCTAAAGGCGAAATTTAAAAGTGCCTTGGAGAAAATTAAAGCGAATGGTCCAACATCACAGTTGTGGGTCCAATAATTTCGTATGACCACTTTGATAAAACTATTCATCCAGGCAGAGCGTGCTGGTGATTGGAACCTTCATTTGTTCACTGTCCACAAGATGCTCCCTTTTTTCCACGCAGCTGGACATTTTTTGTATGCTAAGAGCGCGCACCTCTATCTTCAGGATATGATGGCTCTATAAGATCGGATGGATAAAAGTGAATACGACATGTTCACAAAAGGATCCTTCACCATTCGCCGGTCTGACAAGTTTTGGTCTGGGTTGTGGTCAGACCTAACAATTGAGCAGAAGCTGATGCGATCCATGAAAACCTACGGTGGGTTGACCCAAGGAAGAGGAATCTCCGAAAGTGTTCTGGCAAGGTGGACAACAGGAATGGTGTTTATGTTGAACATTTGTGAAGAACTGGAAAGTTTTTGCAGCTTATCATGTCATACTGGAGAGCAGCATGTAGACATGAGACCTTCTCGAATCATCCGAGATAATAGTAATGTGGAAAAACTAAAAAACTGGTTTGCTCTCCACCCTCCATTTCCCAAAACTGACAGTTTAATTTCTATCAGTAGTGGTTTACTGGCAGGTCCTGAAATTAATTGCCACACAGCCCAGAGAGTTGGAACGGAAGGAGTAATGAAAATTGTGGGGAAAATGTACGACAAGGTAGTAATAAAACAGAAGAATAAAGTTACCACGCTGGCATCGATCACCTCAACCGTTAAACTGCCGAACAAAAACAGAAGAGTGGCTGTGGATCCGCTCACAATTTTTCAGCGAGTGTGTATTGCAAAGAAATCTGAACAGGATTTACAGGATGACTTCAAGTATGAGTTGGCCCCGTTCCCGATGTCTCTGTTCAATGAACAAGGGATGCGCAAGGGCACAAAATCTACTCTGTACTCTCCCTTCACTCCTCTTTCCAGCCACATGCAGATAGATGCCAGCACTCACGTCATTTTGGATGTTGGCTACCTCTTGCACAAGGTCGTGTGGCAGCGGAAGAGCACGGTTCGAGCACTTTTGGCGCGTTATACCACCTACGTCCGAAACCACTTTGGGAAGAACGTCTCCATCGTTTTTGACGGCTACCCGAAGATGCTACCAAAAAAAAACACTAAAACAGCGGAACGACTACGGCGCTACGCAGCTCATTCCAGCTACGAATTGACTTACGATGAATCCACAGTAATTCAAATTGCTCAAGAACATGTTTTGGGCAATGAAAACAATAAGAGACGCCTTATAACTCTTCTCTGTGACGCCTTTCAGAAGGAGGGAATAGAAGTGGCTGTTGCCGAAGAAGATGCTGATCGAGAGATCGTCATGATGGCGTTATCAAAAATAGCAGATGCCAATCGGGTCGTCATAGTGGGAGAAGATGTCGACCTGCTTGTTCTTTTCAATGGTTTAGGCGCTGAAGAGACAAACGTCTATCTTCAGAAGAGCACGAAGGGTGAAGCTGGTTGCTGTCACTACTCTACGACCTCCTACAACAACCAGGACTTCCGACAATTACCAGGAACGGTACTATTTACCCACGCGTTTGCCGGGTGCGATACCACCTCAGCACCGTTTGGCCAAGGAAAGACCAAAATCAGCACACTTCTGAGCAAGAGTGAACCACTTGCTGAGCAAGTGGAGGTCTTCCTTCGGCCAGACTCTACCCCACAAGCCGTGAGTGAAGCAGGCATCAAGTGCTTCGTGGCTCTATATGGGGGTGACATCGCGAGGGATACTTTGGATTTCCTGAGGTATTAGACGTTTGTCACTTCAACAAACATAAACCTCGCCCGTTTGCCACCGATGGAAGATGCTGCAGGCCACCATGCAGCAAGGTGCTACCTCCAAGTGCAGAAATGGCGGGGAGTCAACTTGAATCCCACTGAATGGGGGTGGAAGCTGTCTTCTCAAGGACTCACCCCCATCCCCACCACGATGGATCCCGCACCTCCTGCCCTTTTGCGAAAAATTTCGTGTAAATGCAATAAAGGATGCTCTGGGAGCTGCTCGTGTAGAAAGGCTGGGCTCCACTGCTCAGTCCTCTGTCAGTCATGCGGTGGCAAATTTTGCATCAACGTCCCGGATGTGGAGCTGAAATGCTCGGACGATGAAGATGACCCGACTACAGACTGGGCGCCTCTCCCAGCTAAGATAAAAAGAAAGACATGATTTGGCAACCAAGACACAATACCTACATGATTTATATTAGTTTTATTTTTTGTGTACATGTAATTTGTCCTTATAGTAGGTACCATGATGTTTGTACAAGAATTTTGGTATGTAGGTATATAAAACAATGTTTGAAGATGACGTAATTCCCGATAGATGTAATATCTTTTCTTTTTTTCATCAAAAATCTGTTAATTGTTTGATAAATAAAACCATAAAAAGACGTGAGAAGAGTTTATTTGCATTTCACCCAAAATCCACTTATGACTGTTTTTGGTTATCTGCCATTTTAGAGATAACCGTTTAGTCTACAGATATCAATCTAGTCTCAAATAAAAGCTTATTAAATTTACAACAACTTTATTTCATACAATATTTGACGTGAGATGCGTATTTTAGAAATTATTTTACAAAATAAGTGACCATTTCGAAAAAATTTCACTTTTTGGAAAAAATTGCCTATTTTTGAAGAACTGTATCTTGAAAACAAATGGCTTTATAAAGCTTACTTTGGTCTCAAATTATAGCAAATTTAGTCTTCTTTAAAAGTATTTATATCGACTACACCGGTCAGACCCTTCCTTTACTGAGGTATTGAGCAAAAACTGAAAAAAATCCGAAAATTTCCTGGTTTTTTAGGTCCACCGCCGCTCGCACAGCACTTTCGAAGTTGCAATTTTTTATTTTTAATACTGACTTAGGTCCTAACAACATATAAAAAATTCAGAATGACTGGACCTTTTGCAAGCACAACCCCCTTTTCATGTTTAACTTGACTGGACTATTAAGGCGATACACTACGTCGTGTAATATTTTAAATTGAGCCGCTATCAATAACAACCCTTACGTAGATGGCGATAAGGTTTAAATTCCCGCTTAACACCATCCGCCTGTTTTGATTTATGTATGAAAAAAACATGGCCCAAAAGTGTCTTTTATTATATTTTGTGGATGTTCAGGCATAAATATTTAATTTTTTTTCTATCATTTTATAAATAACTTAATTTACCACATTATACAATAAAATCATAACCGAAAATGGGTTCGTAAGTAGGAGATTTTGAACTTGAAAGCAGTTTTCGTAGGCCTTATTCATTATTTTTTCTGGGCTTATAAAAAACTTATCTAAAAAATACTCGATTATTTCAAAGGCCAAGATGTATTCTACTCGCAGTATTTAATTAAAGCATCAGAAACATTTCTAGGCGAGCAAATTTTCAAACCAAAAACACATGATTTTGCATTACTACGTATGGCATCGCCTTAAAACCAATACGCTGGAATTATTATTATTATTTTTTAATATTGTTATCTAAATTTTTTCTGACATTTCTGCGCGATGTCTGTATTTTGGCACCTCAAACGAAATCTGGAATATGAATCGGGTGACCTTAGTCCGTTTGGATGTTGCTAATGTACGTTTTTGGAGCAACTAACTGTACGTTGAAATGCCTACCTCCGTGCTCCAGGGGTAAGGCCCTCGACAATCAATCCGGAAGTCGCGGGTTCAAATACCGGCGAGCACAAATAAATTTTATTTTATTAATTTGTGTTATTTCAAAATGTATACTTTTAAAATAATAAATAGTGTATGTGCTGGATGTTCCAGAGTAGAAGGTACTCTTAGCCTGGTGTAAGACCACCATTCAGAATTGGAATGGCTTTAACCGTGTTTGGTGATCAGATCTGAATAGCCAGGTATTTGCCCGCCTTCCTCTTCCCCATGTTCTTCCCCTCCCTATTACTTCCAGCCTTACAATATACCCGTTTGGGGATGCCATAGTCTCACTGGCTTCAGATGGTTGGGAGTACTTGGAACGTTTGTGCAGTATTCATATTAAAAAATAAATTTATATGAGTAATGTTTGCCCGCCAGTTATACCAATTTCGTTATAAGATTAAATGGGATTCTGTTCCCTTATCGCTTGCTTTATTTCCCCCCATCTCCGTTCCCTGCCCTTCAGCTTTACAAATGGGGATGCTTTAGTCCTACTGGCTTTGGACACTTGGGGCTCTCGTGCGGTATTCACTTTAAAAGTGCAGTTAAATACCATTATTATGAAATACAACGGACACGAGACGAGACATGTAAAATTCATTTATATACCTACCATGCCACGCATCTTCACAGTGTTTTTGAACTAGAGTAGTTATAATATAGGGTTTCCATTAAGATGTGTTATTTTGATATTCAATCGTAAAAGATCAATGGTTTCGTTGCTTATGTGCCACGTAACGCCGTCTTGTTGAAAGTAAACGTTGTCCAGATCAATACCATCCAATTCCGTCCATAAAAAATCATCTCTCGATAGCGCAATCCATTCACCGTAACTGTTGCTCCAGCCTCATTTTCGAAAAAGTAAGGTCCAATGACTCCGCCGGACCATAAACCGCACCAAACAGTCACACGTTGAGGATAGAGAGGCTTTTCATCAATAACTCTTGGGTTTTCCGAGCCCCAGATACGACAATTTTGCTTGTTGACGAAGCCACCGAGGTGGAAATGGGCCTCATCACTCAAGATGATATGCATTTGATTCACTCGAGTGAATTTTAATAATTTCAATGCGTTTTGAAGCGTGTATCGTTTCATTTTTATTAATGGCGTAGTTTCTACTTGTCAAATGTCAAAAAATGACAGCTTCAAAAGTAACATCTACCGAAATAGTGGGCTATTCAAAATAACACCTCTTATTGGGATACCCTGTACAATAAAAAGATATTAATATAATATTTTATTAAATGCTCAAAAAATTTGTGAGTGATTTTTCTTGCAAAAAACTGAACTTAACCTATTCCATTTCCTCGTAGTGTAGGCAGTCGATAAGGATGGAATACCGTTTCGCAGTCTTGATCATCTTCTCACACCCGACTAAAGTTTTCATTTCATCTCTTCAAGGGACGTCTTCGAATCTTTATATCGACCTCCAGCGACCATTTTATTTATTACTTAAGTTCCTACGTATTTTCCATCTAAATTGTTTAACAATAGTCCTCTTAAGCCCCATTCAGATGGGAGTAAATGCTCGGGGCCGAGACTTTCATAGCGTGAAAGTTAGTGCTTCGCCATTCGTCATTCACACCGAACACCAAGCATTTATGTCTATAAGCGCACTCCCAGTTTTAGTTTCTGGCTTCAGTATACATGACGGGTACGATTTCATCGGGTGTTTCGAGCGGGCCAAAGGCTAAGATGTTCGAAATCCATGTGTTTCTTTTCGAGTGTGATAATAATAATAATATTGGACAATTTGTATAGCGTCGCTTTTGTGAGATATCACCTCAGGGGCGCTTTACAGTTGATGCAGTATTACAAAAAATATAAATATTACAAAAATAAAGTGAAGTTAAGTTAAGTAAAATGAATAACAGGAATAGGTGAGACTCTGCAGCAAGAATCATAGGTGGTGAAGAAACTGGACCAGCTGCAGCGAGTTAGTCCACCGCGTCCACCAACAGTGCCAGCACGAGGTTCGTCATCCGTCCAGGTATGTGTCTGCTGCTAATAAAACGCTGACACAATATCCTCACATAGACACCAGACCTTGACAGCACCGCTGTGACGTTCGACGAAGATAGAAAATCGAAAATCTTCAGCAAGAATCCTAGGTTGTGAAGAAACTGTTAGTTTTCATCTATACACTACATGTGTTAATTGCAACTTAGGCAAAAAAAAAATTACTCTCAAAACACCCTGGCTACAGGATTGATTATGACTTTGTTGGTCGATGATTATAGTACAAGATATGATAAGTAGTTCTCAGTAACCAACTAGGTAGAAGTAGCTCGGAAAATTCACCGAATTACAACTCGGAATATAATTACAGTTTTATTTCAAGAGATTTATAATGAATGCGTATGAAAAAGTGTTAATTGCGGCGAATGCGACATAGGTAAAAATATATTTATAATCAACTGCCTGGCTACAAGTTCAATTAAAGCACGTGATATTATATTTTTTTTAGTAATCAACTATGCAGGTACAAGTAGTTCAGAAAATTCACCGATTTACAACTCGCAATATAATAAGGGTAAATTGGTTTTCGTTCTAGAGTTTTAATTGTTCAAATAGTAAGACACTAAAAGTATCCTTGTCCGAATGTAGTTTGTCATCCGAATATATTATATTGCTTAGCCAATCGCCATCTTAGAGCCGCGAGTGTCTTTTACGACAGCAGCCCTGGAAAAGCGGTATCTAATAAAAGCTATGAGATTCCGAGATCCAGTCCAGGATTTCATTCAATTGTCGGGACTTTATTGAATGCTGGATGTGGTCTGGAGCCGCTGCATTGTCATCCGGCTTTCGTAGAATGCGACTCGCTGCATTGGCTCGTGATAAATACTACTTGATGAAAATGAAATGCTGGTTAAGGGAACGATTTCAATTTGACGGTGCATTTCGGATATTCCCGTTCTTCCACTGTGAATGTGTATTGTAATGAGAATAGTCCCGTGGCAGAGCGTTAAAGCTTTGACTCTGATGTTGAAAAACTCGTTGAAGTGTACGCAAAAAAATATCAATACTGGCTGAAGTCCCTGGCGTTTCCCGGGCTTTACACTAGAATTTTTCGAAATCAGATTATGCAGTGTGCTTCTTTCTCTTGTTGTGCAAATTTTCATCAACCTCTAAATGAAATTGTAGATTTGCATACAAATCAAATATACGCCGCCCGCCCGCAATCCGCCACAGACTTTCTTCTTTACACATTAGATTTTTGTTATACAAAATTCTGATGGTTACCTACTTAAGTGATCGTCCTGGAGAGTATTTACTGTTATCAATTTTATTCTGTCGAACTTCATTTTTTTTCCAACAGTTTTTCTTTTATATGGTCAATAATATGATTATTCAATTATTAAAATACAGTTTATTTATTAACAAGTTCAACTTCAACATTTTTTTATTTATTAACAAGTTCAACTTACAAGTTCAAGCGCGAAAGTTGTTTCGCATTCAGAAGGCATTGTCAAACTATACTGCGAAGAAACAAAACGTTATGTTTTGTTGTGTTACAATAAGAAATTTAATTTAAAAAGAAAATGCTTTCTCAATGGTAAGTAACATTTTCAAATAGTTGTGCTCATTAGTTTATCAGATCCTTCCTTTCCAGTCATACTTCCTCTGCCAAAGAGAAATCATATGTGGAGTGAACGATAAAATATTTTATAAATTTCCACATTGACCCCCACTCCTTCAAACATATGCAACACATCACTTACCCGACATTTTTAAAGAGATAACAAAATGCTGATTTTATTTATCTACAGATAAAAGCCTTTTTAGAACAGGTATCAACATATGGAGTATTGTACATATTTGAATTGAAAAGTACTTATGAAACTCGCTGATGAACGCTGACTGGCTAATAAACCAATTAACACATGAACGTTGATGAAATTGCGCCCCCTTTTCCGCATTTCAAAAAAAAAATTATATCCGAACTGCGTATTATCACGTCACCCACCTGACATGTTTAAAGATACTATTACAGGCTTATTTATCCATAGAATGAAGCTTGTTTATAGATAGGTTATAGAACACGAATATTAACTTATGAGTTCCATTTAACACAAGTGAGATATCGCCCCCTTTTCGAATTTCCAGACCGATACGTAACTCAACTGGAATTTAAAAGGAGATGATATTGAGCTAATTTATGTCTAGAATATTGCCTTTTAGGGCAGATTGGAATACACAGATATCTGATGAACACTGATGAAATTGCGCCTCTTTTTTCCTTATTTCTAGATGACTTTTTTAGATTTGTCTGAACGGCTATGACACTTTGAGCTCGGGGCACAGTAGTTCAAACGATCCTCAGCCTCCATTGTCTTTGCCGCCAAACTGGGTGTATTTGGAAATTGAATTTCTGGCACTTTGCCCGCAGCGCTGTAAGGAAGCTTCTCTTTTTCATTTTGTTTGCTGTTCGATTTTTTATTGGATTATATAAATGTCGGTGCAGCGTGTCTGTGGATTACGCAATCCAAACTGGTGCCAGAGGGGTTAATTTTGATATTCGCAATTGCTGTGAAGTGGGGTTGTATCAGTCGTAGTTATTCTAAATTAAAATATGTAATATGATTATTTTAAAACCACATACGTGGCATAGGTAACATGTTAACTTCTGACTAATTTCACTACGGATGGTATCAATAAGTTACGTATTTCTCTGAGCATCCATAAAATTCTAATCAATACCCAGATTTAATGAAATTATCACTGAAATTTTAACTGTAACGTAAGTATTAATTAAGTTTAAAGGTTATCTTAAACTATGAAAATAAAAGCATTTTTAAAAGTATGAATCTATTTATTGTAAAACTAGCTTTACAAATCCTCCGATGCTACGAAACATTACCATATAATAAAAACTCAGGGCATGTCTAGCCTCTCAATGATAAGCTGGGATGGTTATTTCAAAATAATGCAAGTCATTGTAATATTGTGAATTCGAGTAGGTAGGTAAAATTAATGATGAAAACTAATATAAATTATATTTAAACTATTCTTTCCTACAAATCACTGTTGAGAACAAATTTATATAAAAGAAGGTAAACCAATTATTATATTTAATATGAAGCAACTATGCACGATAAATCCACTCACGAATCGGAACCGTTCTCCATCGCGCCACCCGCTCTGCTGCGCACGTACGTCTCTCCTCGAAGGCAGTAACCGCGTTGCCAGTGTTGGTATGCCCAAAAATATTATTTCCCTAGATTCCGGCGATACCACCTTTGCAAGTAAAAAACCACCGCATTTGTTTTGTATTTGTTTATTATTTGTGTTTTTTACAATAAATATACAATGTTTACAAGTCATACTGTTTTAATTTATACTACACTTCCATTAAAAGCATTTGCTTGTGGATGGAAGAGGAGTGTACATTTGCGATATATAACTAGGTAACAAAGTAAAAAAAATTACAATATTAAAATCCATACAAATTATTGTATTTGGAAGGAAGAAAAAATATATATTATGGAGAATAAGTAGAGTATAGTAGGATAATTTGTGAGATTTTCAAGTGAAACTAGGGGAATCAGTTTTTCGTTAAAGATTTCTCTAAAATATTTTTTTATATAGTTCAATATTTGTTTTTTATCATTTATGCTTCTAATTTTTTCTGGTAATTTATTAAAGTAATGTTTTCCTTGGTGGGTATAATGGCGCTGGGCAAAAGAAGTGTGTAGTTTAGGGCATACAAATGTATATTTTAGTTTATTCATTATACTTACCACAATCGTATATTTATGGCAATTCTGAGTCAAGATGATAATAATATTAATTGTGCCGCAGAAGTTTCACATGTGGAGGCATCTCATAACTTGCTGTATTACGCTGAGTTTTGATTTTTGCCATTACATGTTGTATTATTATTATTTTTTGTTAAGGCGATGCCATACGTAGTAATGCAAAATCATGTGTTTTTGGTTTGAAAATTTGGTCGCTTAGAAATGTTTCAGATGCTTTAATTAAATACTGCGAGTAGAATACATCATGGCCTTTGAAATAATTGAGTATTTTTTAGATAAGTCTTTTTATAAGCCTAGAAAAAATTAATTTAAAGGCCTATGAAAATTGCTTTAAAGTTCAAAATCTCCTACGTACGAACCCATTTTCGGTTATGATTTTATTGTATAATGTGGCAAATTAAGTTATTTATAAAATGATCGAAAAAATATTTAATATTTATTCCTGAAAATCCACGAAATAAAATAAAAGGCATTTTTGGCCATGTTTTGTTCTTGCATAAATCAAAACAGGAGGATGATGTTAAGCGGGAATTTAAACCTTATCGCCATCTACGTAAGGGTTGTTATTGATAGCGGCTCAATTACAAATATTACACGACGTAATGCATCGCCTTAATGTGTATAACAGATTTAAATAATTCTATTACAATTCACATTACTGCTATATTATCAATAAAATTAAAATAATTTCTAAACTACAAGAATTACATTTCATTCAGACAGGTAAATAAAAGTTTGGGTACGAAGAATATGTAATTATTTAATATTCCGCCTCACGAAATAGCTATATTTTTAACCCATCGGCATACCGATCGCCAAGATTGGGAGGCTGCACTTTTTTCGCATCGGCATATTGCCCTCCCCGTTGGGGCGACTAAAACTTTTCCCACATACTTAGATAGTTCATAATAATATTATAATCTATATAAAAGCATAAAAGTGTTTAATTTGGGGAAATATGGGGTGTAATACTGCATAGTAATAATCCTTCTCAAGTATGCCGATAGGTTAAATGCATTATTTTCCCATTATTTATTCCCGTAAATGGTTTTATATTTTTGGTTCATAATTGTATATATTTCATCCAAACATAATATCCTTTTTAGTTGTCAATTTTAAAAAAACACTGCTTTATTTCCACCAAAATTATTTAAGGTTACATGAAATCCTAAAAATATGCTGTCGTGTTATGTCGTGTATAAGTAAAAACCATATACGAGTATACGTTGGAATTAGGTAGGTACTAGATACCTATACCAAATTAGATGATTAAATATTATTGAATATTTTGTGTTGCCAGTGTTAATATATTATAATATAAACATGTTTATTAGCAATCCAAGTAATATTTTCATTTGTAAAAAAAGTTTTACCTGAGTTCGAAATTTCCCTTTCGAAATTTGTGCTGATTTTCCTTTTCCCTAAAATAATTGGTTCTCCCCTAGATCTAGAAAAATTTACCTTTCGAAATTTGTGCTGATTTTCCTTTTCCCTAAAATAATTGGTTCTCCCCTAGATCTAGAAAAATTTCCCTTTCGAAATTTGTGCTGATTTTCCTTTTCCCTAAAATAATTTGTTCTCCCCTAGATCTAGAAGAATTTCCCTAGACATCAAAAGACCGCAAAACGGACGGCTAATATATTGATGGATTTTGAATATTCGAAAAGTTTTACGATATTTTCTTTTTATTATGTTAAAAACGATTTATTTTGAATTTTCTCAGAATTTTAATTTTGTAGTAGAATAGTAGGTAGATATATTTGAAACATGACGTATCCTTGCAATGCTTCTTTGTGAGTACTGTGACATCAGCTCCGATACCTACACTTTTAACAAAAGTGATCATAGGCAGGTATAAGTATCTAATTTGTTGGCTTAACTTCATTCTCCGTAACTTATTAATCTTTTGTAAACATTTCTTCGTTTTACGACGATTTAAGTAAGTAACTGCCCTCGGTTCTCTTGAAGTTCTTACAGCATTCTGTTTTTTTTCCATCCACTGTTTTAGCTTGATATAGTACCTACATAATAATAATAATAATATATAAATGCGACGCACGATGTTGCCTTTTGTTTTATCGGATAATACAACTGGAGGAAGTTTGTCAGATGCGGGCTCTTGTGAAAGAGCCACAGAGGATGTGTTACTTTGAGAATGTACTAGAAAAATACGTTAAAATAATAGATATTTCAAGATGGCTACTAGTTTTTGTTTTTGGGGATTTTTTTTATATGGCCAAAATTGTTTTAGTGTGGTAGGACTCTAGTAAATTATAAAATCCAGTTTATCTCGACCTCGTTCCAGTTTCAACTTTTTTTTTTCAATTTATATTTTAAAAATGAATAATGGGCTAAAAAACACTGTTTTTGCATTTTTTTTAACAGATAAAAATATATTTCAACCCTGAAAAGCTAACGAAATGGAAAAAGACGTTACTAACTGAAAATATTTGCTTAGACCTTGAATTCAAGACAAAGCGATAGAAATTTAATGCCGCTCACCATTTGAAAGTTTTTGTTGCTTCAAACAAAATGCTGTTTTGTAATTAAGATGGTATTGGTAGTTAGTATCTTTTTGTGGTAATTAGTGTAAAATAGGCCCACTGCCTGAAAGGGGCAGATAGACTTTAATCATTGTTCAGCACCGTCAGCATTATTAGGTTACTACCTACTGTTAAGCCGCATTCAGACGTGAGTAAAAAAGCACTCATGAATCCTTTTTTTACTCAATAGCATCCTAAGATGCGTCCCTGAATGAGTAGGATTAAGAAAGGGAAGCTTAGATGGTTTGGGCATGTAGAGCGAATGAACAAAAAAAGGAGAATATATGACGCAAATGTGAATGGTAGCAGAAGTTGGAGACGCCCGATTAAGATATGGCCCGACCAAGTGAATCAGATACTTAAGTCGGGCCATGTCAAGTGTCAGAATAATAGAAGAGTATTTATGAATGTGAATGAGATAAAGAGTGTGTGTCAAGACCGAGTTGTTTGGCGGTCCGTCCTCTCTGCCTAATCCTCCCGGGAAACGGCGTGATGGTTAGTTAGTTAGTTAGCGTCCGTAATCACAATTGTTTTTTATTGTTTTTGATACCATACTTTCATCATACCACTCTTATGTGCTTCAACCAATCGAAAATTGTCGCTCATCGAAACAGTAGTGTCTCTTTTAGTGGCTGTTATTGACTTAGGTTTAGAGAAATACTCACATTTCTTTGTTTTGTACCTGTTTTAATGCGGCTTTACAAACTGCTAACAAGCGGGACGATTGTTCTTTTCCTTTTTATTCCAAATACTTAGTCGTACATTACCTGTCCCTCAAGAGAGTTCTCAAAGTGCAGAAAGATACGGGCCAAAAGTGGGCGAAATTTCCTGCTTTAATTCATCTATGTTTTATCTCGGCGTTCGAAAGTGGGCGACGATTTTAAGATCTATAAACTTTTAACATCGCTGACTTGTTTGTCAGAAAACATTAGTTCTGATTTAGAAGGTGCAATGTGCTGTAAAATTATCCAAACTCCTCAGTGGTCTGAAATAGGTAATTGAATTTACGTACTTTATATTCAAGTTTATTAACAATTCACCAATTAAGAACAAACAAGATGGCGTCTTGATTTATTTTTTGATACGTAGGTACTATGAAAATGAGGAAGTAGGCTGGTAGTAACTGCATTAACCAATGTATTCGGGACAGAAAATGCTGTTATTTTCATGATGCCGATTTCATTTTTATTTTGATGATTATGATTAATTTGAGAAGAATTTTCAGCGTTCAAATATTTCTACAGTAGGCTGTAGGCCCAGCAAATTCAACAAATTTCATAACATATTTTGGCTATGAGCAATTGAACATTTTCACTAAATAGAAGATGATGTAAAAGCCACTTTTCTGTGTACTTCGCGGTAAAGATTTGTATTTTTATAACTTGACAACTCTTTGTACTGAAATTGTTCTCCTAATATTTTTCTGTTATTTCATATTTTTTATCGAGGTTGGAAGTATTTTTATGAAACTGATTGACAGTTTAAATAATAAACTATTTATTACATTTGATGTTAGTTTTTGGAAAGCCTCGATTTTTATGCTTTTTCAAATATGTTTTATTTGTAACAATAACAACTCACGCCTTCCTTTTCTGGGTAGGTAATAAAAAATTCTGCTCACTCCTAATCGAATAGACTCTTCTCCTATGTCTTACCCCCCCCCCCCACAAGTGTTTTTCTCGTTTGAATGTGATTCGTTAGTAGGTTAAATAATGGAATAACTTATTTAAAGGATCATCATTAAGGCGATGCCATACGTAGTAATGCAAAATCATGTGTTTTTGGTTTGAAAATTTGGCCGCCTAGAAATGTTTCAGATGCTTTAATTAAATACTGCGAGTAGAATACATCTTGGCCTTTGAAACAATCGAGTATTTTTTAGATAAGTCTTTTTATAAGCCGAGAAAAAAATAATGTATAAGTCCTATGAAAACTGCTTTAAAGTTCAAAATCTCCTACTTACGAACCCTTTTTCGGTTATAATTTTATTGTATAATGTGGCAAATTAAGTTATTTATAAAATGATCCTTTTGGCCATGTTTTTTTCTTGCATAAATCAAAACAGGCGGATGGTATTAAGCGGAAATTTGAACCTTATCGTCATCTACGTAAGGGTTGTTATTGATAGCGGCTCAATTTAAAATATTACACGACGTAGTGCATCGCCTTAACGTCTATTACTTAACATGAATGATGAAACATCGAACGAATTGTATTTGAATCCATTCAGTATGGGAAAATGTATTAGCTATTTGTGAAAAATGCTGTATCACACAAGTATTGCACGGAGCCACTAGTTCTATGGCAAAGGAGTATTAAGGAGTGTTTAAAAAAAATTAAAAACAAGAAAAAATATGACTGACATCTCTGATTCTCAGATAGTTATGATGCAGTGGGGAAGGGATGTGGATAGGAAAGGAGGTACACGGATGTTCACATCTGGTCAGTGAATATCACTAAAGTTATTTATAGCACCGTTTTATTTCTAAATGTTGGTCTCTCACCAGCCTAATAGTGAGTGTCTCAAAAATAACCAGATAATTCCCAATTTCCTCTATAGCATCCCTCCTTCGAACAGTTAGGACTCTCGCGAAGTTAACACAAAATATTATTTTTTATTTGCAATTACCGGGTTTAGAATCTAGTGCCCCGTGCCCCGAAGATCGCAATTTAATTAAACTGGCTACTTACAAGGTGGTGTACTATGTGTGGCACATCACCGTTCGAATTAATCTCATCCCGCTACCCTTAATGTTGGCATAATAATACATCTTCTTTGTTCACAATCCCCATGTGATGTATTGGCCGGAGTTCAACTAAAACCACCTCAGCTCAGGACGGGACACTGAATCAAGTCGGCCTCTTATTTCCATAAAATTCTTTTATATTATTTTGTCTTAAGCCATTATAACTTATACATATAACTAATACATTAAAACATTTTTAAATTTTTATATGAAGTCGGGTCTTCAGCGATCTACTGTTTTCAAAACTTCGAACAAAAAAAGAAAATATTCACGGAGAAAACTTTCTGATAAAAATATTGCCAATTTATTAAAAGTCTATTCAAATTATTCGTATTCCCGTTAAAAACGGGACTGCAGGCCTTTAAAGAATAAATTCACAGGTTTCCTAATAAAATATCAATACAAATTGAAAATATCTCCCGAGTAAAATAAATGCCGCCAACGGGAATTGAACCCGTACCTTCTGATGTTCGGTGAGGTGCTCTAAACCACTGAGCTATGTCGGCTTATTTCCGACCCGCCAAATAATTAAATATGTACTAGTACCTCAATCAACGATTACTGCTTATTTTATTTTTTCACCTGTAAACATCTAACCTTATTTTTGTAGGAAAGGCTTTGTTAGTGCTAAATTTCCCACTAGATGGCGTCGAGACATATTATATCTACATTTGCTGGTGAAATATTTTGACATTCTCAAATATTATTATTTTTTATAATAATAAACTAACGTTTATAAGACAAGGTTTTATGCATAGCATAAAGGATAACAAAGAATTATGATCAATAATTAGTCGACTGAAATATCAATACAAATTGAAAACTTTTTCTCGGGAGATATTTTAAATTTGTACTGATATGTCAGGTGACTAATTATTGCTTATAATTATTTGTTATCCCTTGTGCTATGCATAAAACCTTGTCTTATAAACATTAGTTTATCATTATAAAAAAATATATAAAATAATAGTTATAATTCCACTACACAATCTTTTCCTGTAAGACAACGATAAGAGAAACTTAATTACTATGTTTTTATTAAAAGTTTTAACACATATGTACATAATTAAACAATCAAAAAATAAAATTACAGTGTCGTGTGTAGCAAAAAAAACCCACGAAGGCAGAGCTTGTGGGTGGGTATTATAGTAATTTTGATCACAATTCTATGGTAAGAAACATAAACAGAAAATTTCTACATTTTCTCATAAATAATGTAAAATTAATTTATAAAAATAAAAACATTGAATGAAATTAAAATTAAAATAACACAAAATTTGACCTTATAAGTGGTTGTTTTGAACCACAATCATAAACAAAACCGATGTGAGTAAACACAACTACAGATGAATTTTGGCTAAGAAAAGTATTTCTGTTCTTGTAATGGTATGTGTATACATTTGCGAACCGAAACGCGAACCGAGGCACGAATTTCGGGAAAGGAACAAAGCAACTGCAAGCGGCGTTTCGCGCCATTTGCCATTGCTTCATTCCTTTCCGATAAGTTGATGTTCAGTTCCGTAGTTCGGCTTGCGTATGTATACGAAGCATAATAATAACCCAACACGCACGTTTTATACAGACCTTTTCGCCATTAAAAACCTCTGCATCCTGCGTCACTTCAAAAATAATTAGTTCTAAAAGTAATTATTATTTTTTTTTTTTGGTAAACTAATTTTTAAGACAAGATTTTTTAAGCATAGCACAAAGGGTAACAATTATTTTACAAGCAATAATTATTAGCCTGAAACACTCATCCACATTGAAAAATCTCCCGTTGGCGTCATGTATCTTTTATCAGGAGATTTTTCAATGTGGATGAGTGTTTCAGGCTAATAATTATTGCTTGTAAAATAATTGTTAGTTCTAAAAGTATCTCTATGTATTTGATTAATTTAAATTTTCTGCCATTATTTTTGAAATGTTTAACTCTCGTAGGTACCTACTCCTATTTTCCCTTATAATTTTCGACATGTTCTATTATGTTTGTAAAAACCTATCTGCATTCAATAAATAAAATTTAAAAAAAATGGACCGCCTCCATGGTCGAGGAGTAGGCTATCGATTAGCAATTCGGCGGTCGTGGGTTCATTTCCTGGCATGCGCAAATAGCATTTATTTGACTAATATGTATTGTTTCACGATTGAATAACTCAATATAATATAATGCATATTTGCATTGCGTTCCCAAGTTAGATAGGTACTTTCAGTATCGCCCTGGTGTAAGACCACCATTCAGAATGGAAACGTTGCTTGAGATGGTTTAAGCCGTGTTTGGTGACCAGATCTGAATAGCCAGGTACTTCACCACCTTCCTCTCTCCCATCTCCTTTCCCTCTCCACTACCGTCAGCCTCTTAACATACCCCAATTGGGGATGCCATAGTCTCACTGGCTCCAGACGGTTGGGAGCAGTTGAGATTCTTGTGCGGTATTCAAGTTGTTGTTAGGACACTAACTCGGCTAACATTCGGATTGATCTATTTTTTTCTTCCTCCCTTTTCAAAGCAGGTTATAAAAACATGCATTTTGAAAATATTATTAGGTAGGTACTATAAATCCTAAGGTTTATGTTTGTACCTTTTTTCTAGGTATTAATAGACTGTTGAGAAAAATCATTTATTATGTATTTCAACTCTTGTTGTAATATTGAAAGTGTGCATACATTTTGATTCCCACTCTTTTATGAGAACAATTTCCATACAAAAATTCATCTGTTTTTATTGGAGAAAACACAGATACAGACAGTAAGTAAAAGACAGTAAAACATTTAATTGGATAATTCGCATCCTTAATATGTCTCATGTATTTAAAACAACAGCCTTTAAAGCAATAATAATAAGCCTTTACAAATATTTTTTACATAAATTTAAGAGATAAAAAATATATATGTAAAAAAATGTGAGAAAGTGCATAATATCTATTAATAAATGTTGTTAAACAGACAAATGAGAAAGTACATAATATATATATATATATACATATAAACTTTGTTGATACTATCACTAATTACAGACAAACACAACATTGATGAACACAACACTGTAAGTAAAGAATAATGTACATGTATGCATGTAGGTGCACCTACATGCATACATGTATACACACATACATACATGTATACATACACTTACATATACATTTCATAACAGCAATATATGAAGGAAGTATGTCAAAGTTATTGTTTTTTTTAGGAAAAACAGCTTTCAATTTTCTACTAAAAGTACTGCTTGTATCAAAAAGTATGTCGGAATCCTTCAGGTTTTGATTTTGACTAAACGATTCGCACATTCTTCTGATTGTTCTTAAAGGATAGAAAATATAAGTCCAAACTTTTTGTTCTGGAAAATCACAAAAATCAAAAGAAAAGTCACCATACCGTTGTCACCAATGTGCAATGTGTCAAAAAATCCTCTAAAATAATTTATTTTCTACCCACAACTCTCTGTCCCTTTTTGATATAGGTATGTTTTACATTTAACATCCATCCCAATCTCAAAGATTCTAAGAGAAATAATTATAATTCTGATGATTGATGCTTGAATTTTGCTAAAATAATATTTGGCCCGAATTCTGGCCTTTTCTTAAGTAAATGGATTTAGAAAGGAGTGGTTGCCACTCAGGATGTAGTGGTTGATTGATTAAGGTTTTTGCCGTGGTAATTTAGCGACGCGTGCTTATATTAGGTATCTAAGGACGGGTTGTTTCGGAGAATTTGAACAATTCATCAAATTTCAACGTTCATTTGCGGGTTCTGTGAAAGTCCTATTCAAGTTCTGTTATTATATCATTGTAGGCTAGTTGCTTGACAAAACTGAAATAAAAACAGAATTTGAAAAAATCTTTCACTGAACTTGAAAATGAACGTTGAAATTTGATGAATTGTTCAAATTCTCCGAAACAACCCGTCCTAAGTATGTACAGTGTCTCGTAATTTGAACAAATTCATTAATTGGATTTTAGGCACGTGGCTGAATGATATTATCATCGTAGATAAATGTTTTATTAAATTTACCCCTTGTTAATAAATAGTTAATACGTGAAATACGTGATTTTTATAAAAAAAATTTTTTACAATTTTTTCCCTTTTGATATCTAAGATTGACATCGAAACATTGTTATTGCTTTGCACAATATAGATGCAGATTAATTTTTTACTGGTTTTTGTCACTAGTTAAGAATTCTAGGTAGGTGTAAGTGTTAGATAGGCTGTGAGATACAATTTCATTTTCTTAACCTTTTAGTTTCTTGTTGTCATTTAATTAATGATCGCCACTGAGGTATTTTTTTCTGAAAAACGGTCTTACATTTATTATAATTTTATATTTATTACATCTATATTATCTTTGAAAAAATCATTTTTAACAATAAAGTAATGTCTACTTTATCACTCCCGTTTTGGAGGGGGTTAATAAACTGTCTAATTTGATAATTTATTTATCTAAACTATTTTTATCATTATGTTGCGCAATGCTTTTCATTGTTAATAATTGGTATTTTCCAATGACAACAGAATAATAATTTCCCTGTTTACCAGTGGGGTCCATAAAGACTGACAAGCTGTGCTTATCTTAGGAAAATTACTAACTTTTTATGATAATTTAATGCCAGAGTTAAAATAAAGAAAGACAACTGCGTTGGATATTAACTACTCTTAATTATAGAACAATGAACGCCGCTGGTGTTAATCTACTTTTAAAATATTTGTAGCTATTATTCTAAGCACAGTTAAGGTGGTATTTAACAAAAATGACCACATATAAATTAGACTAGTGAATCCCACATTTGTAGAGTTGACAATGTAATTATACCAGAAACTAGTGGACCCTGCAATAATGTCTTTCTTGGGCATCTCCGACTTCTTCCACCATTCACTTTTTTAATTTTTTTTTATATAAATACCGCACAAGAGTCCCAAGTGCTTCCAACCGTCTGGAGTTCTGGAGCCAGTGGCATCCCCAACTGGAGTATGTTGTGAGGCTGAAGGGTAGTAGGGAGGGGAAGGAGATGGGGCAGAGGAAGGTGGGGGAGTACCTGACTATCTTGTTTTATTTAACATATTATAGGTATAAAAATTCAGTTTGTCAGGAGATTTTTGCCATATTTTAAATAAGTAGCGCTTTATTAAATGTTTTCGCTTACGCCTAATGATTTCAAACTTTTTTAAAAAAAAAGCGCACTCTCTCTAGCATTCGTATTTACTTATCTCCCTTTCAAACCATCTACTTCTTATTTTTGAACGTTTATTACGGAGCCAATACGCAGCTCTGGTTACTTTTATATTTGAGTACCAACGCTAATAAATATTTCCAATGCTTTCAATCTTAGCCAAGTCCATGTTTTATATCGCCTTCAACATCTAACAGCATCTGTTGTTGTGCTGTATAATCTACTATCATTGGTCTGTTAGTTAGTGAATGAGGATTCATAGGTCCGTGATTACCATCCATTCTATTATCAGCCAGTCTGTTTCATGTTTCCTTGTGAACTTGTTTATCTTTGGGTCTTGCCAAACTTCTATTATTTCCCAAGTTATCACAATTTCGTATAAGAGGAACAGTTTATTTTATCTTAATCCGAAATGTATTCGGTTTAATTCTACTCTAAAATATCTTCATCGCGCAGAAGTTCAAAGGGTGATATAAAGTTTTGAACAATTCGAGTCTTTTATAATAAGTGGAAATTGACATAAATATTAAGATAAAATATATATACTCTAATTATGAGACGTTATGCTGCTCATTTTTCTACAAAAATCAAATTAATCCCGAGTGGTAGATGCTCTCAGTATTGTGAACCTGGTGATAAACCACCTTTCAAAATTTAAATTTTGCATGAAATGGCATTATGGCTTTATGCTTGTTTAGTGACCAGGTCTGAGCAGATTTCCAGGTATCTTCCTCCTTCCTATCTCTTTATATCCCCTATGCCCTTCAGCTTCACAACATACCAAAAGTGCCAAAATTTCCAAAATTTTATCTGTTAAATATGTCAAAAATTATAATTCAGCATATATTTACCCTGCGGCAAAAAAAAAGAAAAATTAGAACATAAATACATCACTAGATTCACGCGCAATGACGGGTTAATAGTTCCGAAATTTAATAATAAGTACGGACAGATAACTTTTGAATACAACATACCTTGACGGCCGGCGTGGTCTAGTGGTATACGCTTTTGACTACAGATCCGAAGGTCGCGGGTTCGAACCCGGCGTGCGCAAATAAATTTTATTTGATTAATTTGTGTTATTTCACAATTAATTAATTTAAAATAATATATAGTATATTTGCGGCACGTTCCAGAGTGGAAGATACTCTCAGTATCGCCCTGGTGTAAGACCACCATTCAGAATTGAAACGTTGCTTGAAATGGCTTTAGCCGTGTTTGGTGACCAGATCTGAATAGCCAGGTACTTCCCCACCTTCCTCTTCCCCATCTCCCTCCCCTCCCCAATACCCTCAGCCTCACAACATACCCCAATTGGGGATGCCACAGTCTCACTGGCTCCAGACGGGAGCAGTTGGGACTCTTGTGCGGTATTACTGTAAAAAAAAAAAAAAAAAAAAAAATACCGAAGATATTTAATGTATTACCTGACACTACAAAGCAGTGTAAGTCTATGAATAATGTTAAATATATGGTGAAAAATTGGCTATCGGAAAAAATATATTTACATTAATATGTATGAAATTGTATGAAAAAATGTTGAATCTGTAGATATAAGATGTTATACCTTCTAAAATGTATATGTCACTAATCTTTAAGCACCTGTTGACAAGCCAATTCGATTGGCTTAACAGGACTTGTTTGTTGATATGTATTAACTATTCATTCAATAATAAAAAATAATAAACAACATTGGGGATGTCAAATTCACAGGCTCTAGACAATTGGAATCTGAGGGTTAAAAAAGTAAAGTTTTATTAATATTTAGAATCGTTATTTCGACTGTCAATTCGTTCAATTAATATTTTGATTCCATTATATTAAAAAAGCATGAAAAATTCAAATAATAATATATTACAAAAAAATGTTTATAATATACTATTGCCAAATAAAATTGCAAAATGGAATTTTCCAATTTTTTCAGCTCTCTAACCAAATTTTCCACATCAAAAACTCGTCAAAATAGAGCAAAGCAAAGTTGCCTCAGTTATTCCGTCCCACCCGAATAAATGCACTTGCGCTGCATTTCTGTACCGAATTCCGTCAAATCTCATGGTACTTTCCGCATTTCACGGCTCGGCGCCAAACATCAATGTGCATTGCGAGAACCCAATACTAGTTCACTGCTACTTCGGGCTTACACTTTGATGCATTTTAATCCGTGTCAGTTCATTTTGATACACAACTTGGAGGTTGGCATTCAATCTGATGTGATACAATTTTGATGTTTATTTTGAAGTAATCGTATTCCTTATGTTATTTTATTTTTTTATAACGCATTTGCAGAGAGAATCGAATGGTACACAAACAAAGAAATGCAATAGAAAATATTATAACTTTAAAGATTATATTTCTCACGACGTAGCCCAGTAGTGATATATTTCACTTTGTGAGTTGTCTTAAAAATATTTTGAACCCTTTTGGTTGTATAGATTTTTGAACTTATTCTGAAATTAATTTAAAACACCAATATTTATTTATGTATTAGGTTTACTAACTAATTCAAGTTTAAACTGCATTTTTATATGTAATTATCTTTTTATTTTCGGTGTGTTATTCTTTTTTCGTATTTTCATTGGGAGTTGTTTATATTATTTTCAATGATTAAACAAAAATACGTTATTGGAAACTAATGATTTTTGAATAATTACAACAACATTCAAGTTTTCTTTCTTCTATCCTCCCTTAATTTATTTCCTTCCAATATTATCTTAATTTTATTAGGCAGGTTTTTTCTTTTACTACTATTATTTATGGCTTTTTTATGAAAAAAACTCCTCTTATGAGATTTTGCAAATGAATAACCAATTTAAGGGGTTTCACCACATTGAGATTTAAAAAAAATCATACACTTTTTTTAGCGAAATAAATTTTTTATACTTTAAAAAATATTTTAAACGTTCAACCATTTCAAAATTCCGACTATTTCCGAAGTTATTGCATTAGAAGCGCGATAGACAGACTCTTAGGTGGCGATCAAACGAATATCTAGAGCTAACATGAGAGCCTAACAGGAGACTAAAGAGGCCAGGTAATTGAAAAAAGTCCAGGAATCGCAGAAGGTAATTAAAAAATATATATTTGGTTTTAAGACGCTGACGCCGCGCGCCGTGCTGTTTTTTCTTTTACGTTTTATTCGAAAGTACTTTTTTCAGGCTGGTGTACAAGATATCTCAATATCTACTTAACCGATTTTGTTAAAATTTACAACACATTTTTTATAATATTATCTAATATGTTACGTAGGATTTTTTTGAACGATAATTTCGATAAAATTAAAGTTTTTTTTAAATTTCCCTACACAGCATCTTACGATACGTTACCTTTCTAAAAAAAAATTTAAAAAAAAAAAATTATTCGATATTATTTCAAATTATTCATAAAGCTTCTATGCACATGTGAAAAATAAAAATTATTTTATATATTTATTTGCTGCGTCAAAACCTATTTTTCGATGCCCTCTTAATGAGAATGACCTCACAAAGTGAATACACAATTATTGAAAAATAATAATCAATTAATTACTTTTGTAAAAAAAACAACATTTTTGAGCTTTCGTAGCTGGAACTGATTTTTAGGGGTTACTGAATACTGTCGTAGCCGTTGTTTAAAAGTAATTTATTTTTGTCGACGTCAATCCTGTAAAACGCTTCCGATTTTAATTTTTCTGTGCGAGTCCGCACATGGAGAGGTAACATTTATCAATCCCGTTAGGCATTTTAGCGAAGTTTTAATTACATAGTTACTTAGGATAAAGCTTATCTGGGCCCTCTTACTTGAGGGTCTCGACTGGTTACCACATAAAATCGTGTAAAATCGGCCGATATTTCAATATTTGTGGAATTATATTAAATTATTTATAATTTTTCACGAACGTTCTAAACCGTTGGGTCGTTTATTATTCAGCGCATTCAATTAACCGCATGCATATTGCTATGTTTATTCCGAATCGGTGCACTGTGCCCTCTGCACGGTTTGCCAAACGTTTTGCCGACATTACCGATTAACTACCAGGAGTACAGCAGTATGTAGGAGAGCAGAATTGCGTGTGTGTTAGTCCTGTCCAAAAATAAACCAAATGCTTCCACGCAATGGTGTCAGATAGCGTGACGCCATTAATGCTCCAACGATCGGGTGTATTCTTGAACAATATCCAATTAATGTCAGTCAATTATTAATTTATCGATGTCTTCCCGATATTTAGAGGTATCTCTCATCATTCATAGCATGGCGGAATATCACGAATATCGTTTAAGATATATAATATAGTCCAGTCTTTTAAAAGCAGTGAAATTTTCCTTAGGAACACTAACCGATATTCTCTCATCCACCACTTTGGGGAAAGTCAAAATTACATAAGCAAACAAACTGGAAATTTTATTTGATGATTTAGATAGTATATGTAAGTGTTAAACAACGTACGGGAAGGATTAATGACTTAGAAATAAATATTTGTGTATTAATATATAATCATCCCACTATACAAGCTTCGTAAATCGTAACGTAAGTCAAGACTCAAGATAATTTTCTTTAAGTGTTGAGCCGGTATGGTATGTAAATTATATTCCTGATTTTGTATAATATTCTGGAAATGCCATTTTCCATGCTCTTCAAATTAATTAGATTTATAACGAATGGCAGGTAATCTGGAATGGGATGAATCAACCTTTGGCTGTCAATCTTTGTTTATTAATTAGAGTTATAACGAATGGCAGGTAATCATGAATCAAGTTTTGGCTCTTCTGAGCTGACAATAAAGCTAGCTGTCAATCTTTGTTTATTAATTAGATTTATAACGAATGCAGGTAATCTGGGATGGGATGAATCAACCTTTGGCTGTCAAGCTAGCTGTCAATATTTGTTTATAACGAATAACGAATGGCAGGTAATCATGAATCAACCTTTGGCTCTTCTGAGCTGGTTCTCAAGCTAGCTGTCAATCTTTGTTTAGTAATTACATTTATAACTCTAATGGCAGGTAATCTGGGGTGAGATGAATCAACCTTTGGCTCTGCTGAGCTGGCGATCAAGCTAGCTGTCAATCTTTGTTTATCAATGAGATTTATAACGAATGGCTGGTAATCATGAAACAACCCTTTGCGCTGCTGAGCTGGCGGTCAAGCTAGCTGTCACTCTTTGTTGATTAATTAGATTTATAACGAATAGCAGGTAATCTGGGATGGGATGAATCAACCTTTGGCTCTGCTGAGCTGGCGATCAAGCTAGCTGTCAATCTTTGTTTATCAATGAGATTTATAACGAATGGCTGGTAATCATGAAACAACCCTTTGCGCTGCTGAGCTGGCGGTCAAGCTAGCTGTCACTCTTTGTTGATTAATTAGATTTATAACGAATAGCAGGTAATCTGGGATGGGATGAATCAACCTTTGGCTGTCAATCTTTGTTTATTAATTAGATTTATTTATAACGAATGGCAAGTAATCTGGGATGAATTTGGCGCTGCTGAGCTGGCGGTCAATCTTTGTTTATTTCTGTGCTATGGTTTTTTATAGAACTTTACTAATCATTTTAATTTGAATGCCTCAATGTTTTATTGTGCCTTAGTGTTCCGCGATAACGAAAGAAGAAAATAAAAAGTGGATTGTGGCTATAAAAATATTAAATAATTAGACAAAAAATCTCGGTTTTGCAATAAAAGTTTTGTTCCATCAGACTATGTGATGCCTCTGGAATCTGTTCTTATCGTAAATACGGTAAAATTTTATCGAAACGATAGTAAATAGTGATACAAATGTTAATATCATGGGTGCACCACTTTAAAAACTTGAGTAACTTCACTTTTCAACGATGAGAAAATCGTCTGAAAATTGTTATTTCTGTCGTACACCAACAATCTAAATTAAAACAATAAAACTTATTTCTCATTTTTATATTTTGAAATTATGTGTATACTAATTATGTTAATAGGAAAACAATCTGAAATAATTAAAGGTTATGAAAAACTTACTAAGTCTTAAGTTTCAATTTCTCAATGAGTTTTTAACTCCTTGATACTCCGACCACTTTATTTATTGACCTTTCTTTAATTCCTTTGAATCCTTAAAACATAATGTTTTAAACCGTTTCATATAGCTGTCATGTCATGCCAATGACCGCCGACCACGCTAACGCCTTATGTTTCTAGCTTTTCAGATTACTTTCCATTGGTAAAGTTTTAAATTCCTTTGAATACTTAAATCATAATCTTTTAAACCGTTTCACAAAGCTGTCATGTCATGCAAATGACTGCCGACCACGCTAACGCCATCTGTTTCTAGCTTTCCATTGGTTAAGTTTTTTCCTTCTCGATCAAGAATAGAGTCCACGTGCTTACAAATAATATTGTGACGCCTACTCCGAGTTGAACGAAGCAAAATCATATATTTGGGGAATAAATACGTCAAATACTGTCACAGGTGACACTGAGAGACATTGTCTTAAAGTTGCCTTCCAAATGAAGCCGTTAGAATCTCTGTGTGTATATTATATCTGCATAGTGTGATTAAGACCGAGTCAACATTAATATTTGATGACAAGAGCAGAACACCTGTTGCGCCAATTTCAGTACCTATTTATTAAACTGACGGAAATTTACTCGTATGTAATGTCTTCATTCTTAGATTTCTTTTCAGACACACACACTACTACCGAAATTACATAAAACTATTGACATGCTACTTTTTAAAGTCGGTTTCCGTCCACGGCGCTACCCGAATTATGCCGAACTTGACAATATTTTTACGTGCAGATGTGCAGTTAATACGATGTGAAGTGACTAGCTATGAACTCATGATTGTTCTTATTTATCTTTATTATAATCATAAAAAACGATCTAAAAAAGATATTGGGTTCACCTATACAACGAAATAAATATTACTTCTTCTATAATTGCAAAATCACTTTGTGGCGTCCCGTCGTTTTAATTTAAGGCGATGCCATACGTAGTAATGCAAATTAATGTGTTTTTGGTTTGAAAATTTGGTCGCCGAGACATGTTTCAGATGCTTCAATTAAATACTGCGAGTAGAATTAAAAGAATTAATTTAGTAGAACCAACATCTTGGCCTTTGAAATAATCGAGTATTTTTTAGATAAGTCTTTTTATAAGTCCAGAAAAAAATAATGTATAAAGCCTAAGAAAACTGCTTTAAAGTTCAAAATCTCCTACTTACGAACCCATTTTCGGTTATGATTTTATTGTTTAATGTGGCGAATTTAGTTATTTATAAAATGATCGAAAAAAAATTAAATATTTATGCCTGAACATCCACAAAATAAAATAAAAGGCACTTTTTGGCCATGTTTTTTTCTTGCATAAATTAAAACAGCCGGATGGTGTTAAACGGAAATTTAAACCTTATCGCCATCTACGTAAGGGTTGTTATTGATAGCGGCTCAATTTAAAATATTACACGATGTAGTGCATCGCCTTAAATATAAACTTTGTAATCAAAAAGGATAGACAAGTCAAAACTATTTATATGTTTACTCTGGCGAAAAAAACATTGGTTTTGATACATGTCAATCCTTTTTGAAATAGTAGTGTTTACAAAGTTATTTATTTTATTTAAATTTAAAATAAATATTAATTGTTTATACAAATAGCGTAGCATGCTACCAGCACTTGTGAGTAGCGTCCAGCCAACATCCAATTCGCTGTCGTCGCGTTGCGGTAATAGTACGATCAAAGATATTAGAAGAACGAGATGTGCTATGAGCAGTTCATACTGTGTGGAATTATTTTGCCCAGTGTCGCCGGTTTTGTTCACCAATATTACTGCACACCTTCGCTTACGCTAAGGACGTATCGTTTCAGTTAGCACTAATACATAGAACAGATTTCTGTGCGTACACGTCCCGATATTATTCAAAGTACCCTAATTAGGTAGTACTCCGCCTACGGTCCGGCGGCAAACATAGCATATCTCGTTCTTCTAATATCTTTGAGTACGATGGATACTGACGAGCGACGCGTATGCTAAGCATACAAAACTCGAGTCGCTTGTAAGTATCTTCGTGTACGGGTGGCCTTTTGCGATTTCTAAGATTTAATTGAAGATCTAATCTACATGACATCAATCGGAACCAAATTGAATACGAATTACGTTTACAGTAGGTATAATTTTTAATATTTATAATCTTCTTCGGAGAACCGACGGAATTATTATGTACATTATAAACAATAAGAAATTTAGCGAATGCAGATTAAAAATAAATAAATGCATGGAAATCGATGGAAAGATGTATTAGCATAACAGAATTACATTAAGTCAGATTAGCTTAGATCTACGATTGAATCTCAAGCGTCCTTGGGGTGCTATATAAATCAGCCAAATATTATTATTAAATTCGTAACAATTATCATGAATTTGATCGCATGCGTAAAATTTATTCATGCAATTTTCGTCATTATTTAATACGTTTCTGCTATTACGATTGCACCTTTTTGTCTAAACATAAACACCGCAACTGACGCAATAACCGCACGAAAACAACCAAACATCGTGCATTGCTGCAGAAATTTAATTTTATCTCGCCAAAGTGCCGCCAAAGTTACGGCGCGCCTTGCTCGACTGAAGCTGCCAAATAATGTTTTTGTTTTTTTGTCCCTTTTTTCCCATGTGACAGATGACACACATACACAATCACACTTTGGCATGTGTGTATTACACACAATCCCGAGTGCGTGATTCATTCCCCACACTTGTTAGTATATAGAATGTAGATGGAATTTCATTGATACTAAAACGTAGTCTTTAGTGGTTTAGTCTGATACTGGCTATTAAGGCGATGCCATACGTAGTTATGCAAAATAATGTATTTTTGGTTTGAAAATTTGGTCGCCTAGAAATGTTTCAGATGCTTTATTTAAATACTGCGAGTAAAATACATCTTGGCCTTTGAAATAATCGAGTATTTTTTAGATACCTAAGTCTTTTTATAAGCCCAGAAAAAAATAATGTAAAGGCATATGAAAACTGCTTTAAAGTTCAAAAACTCCTACTTACGAACCCATTTTCGGTTGTGATTTTATTGTATAATGTGGAAAATTAAGTTATTTATAAAATGATCGAAAAAAAATTAAATATTTTTGCCTGAACATCCAAAAAATAAAATAAAAGGCACTTTTTGGCCATGTTTTTTTCTTGCATAAATCAAAACAGGCGAATGGTGTTAATCGGGAATTTAAGCCTTATCGCCATCTACGTAAGGGTTTTTATTGATAGCGGCTCAATTTAAAATATCACACGACGTAGTGCATCGCCTTAAAGGATTTCATATTGATATGTGTTTCACTTTAGTGCAACGTTTTATTTTTAAAATCTGGGAAATAACATACTATGAAACTAAATTTATGTTAAATGAACGACGTATTTTCGTTTTGATTAAGATTCGTTAATTTATAAAGTTCAATTGATAGAATTGATTAATATTTCAATTTGACTTCAGTATCAATTTACTGTAACTCGTCCTGCATTTATTCATCACATTTATGTTCTATTAAAGTATCTGCGGGCCCTGTACAGTACGCCCAGCTTCTGAGAGGCCAGCTTTACTAGGAAATAACATACTATGAAACTAAATTTATGTTAAATGAACGACGTATTTTCGTTTTGATTAAGATTCGTTAATTTATAAAGTTCAATTGATAGAATTGATTAATATTTCAATTTGACTTCAGTATCAATTTACTGTAACTCGTCCTGCATTTATTCATCACATTTATGTTCTATTAAAGTATCTGCGGGCCCTGTACAGTACGCCCAGCTTCTGAGAGGCCAGCTTTACTAGGAAATAACATACTATGAAACTAAATTTATGTTAAATGAACGACGTATTTTCGTTTTGATTAAGATTCGTTAATTTATAAAGTTCAATTGATAGAATTGATTAATATTTCAATTTGACTTCAGTATCAATTTACTGTAACTCGTCCTGTATTTATTCTAGGTAGATATATTAAAGATATCTTACAATAATATATGAACATTTTGCCTGCGTATATTTGCGTTCGTAAAACTCGAAAAGTAGTCGATCGATATCGCTGAAAATTTCAAAGTTTGTTCTTATTAGTGCTAGGAGTTTTTTTGTTATTTGTTTTTGGGGTGTTATTCCGTGTTGCGCTATCTCCTTCTTTAGCCAACGTTTCGGACAGCATTGCAGTGTCCATCATCAGGGCAGATGTGTTATTTTATCAAAAATAACACATCTGCCCTGATGATGGACACTGCAATGCTGTCCGAAACGTTGGCTAAAGAAGGAGTTAGCGCAACACGGCATAACACCCCAAAAACAAATAGCAAAAATACTTTTGGCCGTGAAAATCTAAAATCAAGTGCTAGGAGTGTTTAGAGAGTAGATGTTTGAATGATAGAGGTAAATCCAAAATGCCCTAGAAAGAATCTCAGACTTGTGATGTCCCGAAAGAAACCATTCATCTGTTCTGAATGCAATTACTAATGTTATACAAATTGACCCTCGTAATAAATTACATCTTTTCGATTCTTTCAAGGATGAAGAAACCATCCTGTCACTTCGAATGCAATCAACAATGTTCTCGAAATTTGTTTTGACAGCATCGCCATTCCATTGTAAGAATATTATGTACTAAATACACAATTTGGCTGTCCTGAAACGGGAATCCTTCACAGTTGGACAGACAAATGTTCATTTTGTTATGTATTGTTTGTAATTTAAATATATATAAAGAAATATAAATATAAAGTCGGGAACGCTCGAGGAATGATTTTATCCGCATATATAACATATGCACTTAAATCTGCACCTGCATGAGATATGGAGTCGAATACAAGTCAATGTAACAGTAACATTGTTGTATACAGTAGTGAATGGTGGAATAAGTCGGAGACGCCCGGGAAAGACATTAATTAGCAAAAGCAAAGCTTTGCGGGATCCACTTGTAATTTATAATGTTGTTTGCTTGAAATGGTCTTGTTTAGTATTCAGATCATCCATCACACAATCTTCCTCCTTTCACATATCTAGCTATTTTTATAGCATTACTTGTTTGATTCCCTCTCAAATTTTATGTCAATTTATTCCTAAATTTATTTATCATTCTGGAAATATCATTTTGAATGCTCTTCAAATTAATTAGTTTTACTACGAATGGCAAGTAATCTGGAATGCTCTAATCAGCTGTTGTGCTGGCGGTCAAGCTAGCTGTCAAACTTTGTTTATTTCTATGCCTTATTTTTTTATGAATTCACACAACATCAGCAGTAAAACTATCTGTATTGCTTTAGATCAGTTCATTATCTTCTATATAGCAGGGATAGTAAGTTATATGTTTTTTTTAATAAAATAGTTCATTTAAATCTCATTTTCCTTCTGTAGTACTTGCAAAGGAATGAACTATTAGATATTTACCTGGTACGTGCAATCCCTATTAAATAAGAGCCGGGAGATTAAATTTCATCGCCTGCTATCAAAAGTTGTAAGAGAGCATTTTCGCTGAGAAACGCGATTGTCATTTTTATTGCATTTTCTCAATAAGAACTACGGTTATTATTATTTTATCTCGCAGAAACCTTTTCGTGGAGAATTTATTCAGAGAAGTGAACGAGATTTAATTAAAATTATCTGAAGCTGGTTCCGCGGATTCACCTTGCAAAAGCGAGATTTCTTCAAAAATAAAATAACTTTGAGCGGTGTAATTATAAATTACTCTATTTTATGTGAATACCGCACAAGAGGTTAAATTGATCCCAACCATCTGGAGGCAGTGAGACTATGGCATCCCCAATTAGGGTACGTTGTGAGGCTGAAGGTAGTGGCAGAGAAAGGAAACGGAGAAGAGGAAGTACCTGGCTATTCAGATCTGGTCACCAAACACGGCTAAAGTCATTTCAAGCAACGTTTCAATTCTGAATAGTGGTCTTTCACTAGGGCGATACTGATAACTCCCTTTGTTAAAAGTTACAAATCTTTCAAGTACTGTATCCAATATCCGTTCTCAAAAAGCTCTTAAAGTATATTGTCATAAATGATTTTTTTTTTTTTTTTTTTTTACAGTATTACCGCACAAGAGTCCCAACTGCTCCCGTCTGGAGCCAGTGAGACTATGGCATCCCCAATTGGGGTATGATGTGAGGCTGAGGGTATTGGGGAGGGGAGGGAGATGGGGAAGAGGAAGGTGGGGAAGTACCTGGCTATTCAGATCTGGTCACCAAACACGGCTAAAGCCATTTCAAGCAACGTTTCAATTCTGAATGGTGGTCTTACACCAGGGCGATACTGAGAGTATCTTCCACTCTGGAACGTGCCGCAAATATACTATATATTATTTTTAATTAATTAATTGTGAAATAACACAAATTAATCAAATAAAATTTATTTGCGCACGCCGGGTTCGAACCCGCGACCTTCGGATCTGTAGTCAAAAGCGTATACCACTAGACCACGCCGGCCGTCAATTGACAAAATAAAAACGATGTTTTTTTAATACTTTTAGTGCCTGTCTAGTATAGAATATTTACTGTCCGTTGTTTGATTACCATCAACATGACGCTTGACAATGCCTTGAATCTATTTGCTGTCTGGTCTGGTCGAATAATTGATCGTCCCACGTCACTCTTGTACGTCCTGCAATTCTTTTAGCATGCACATCTGCATCGTATATCTTTCCAGGCGCTCAATCTTCGTCCTGTCGTCCCAAAAGTCCACAACAGCTAATCGATGCCTTCTAGATTCAACCCCATTTGTAAATTCCAAAGTTTTTCGGACTAGGGATGTCCATCGACTAATCGAGCTTTTTAATGTGGGTAATTTACTCAGCTCTTTTTTAATATTAGTTTTTTGTGTAGACATAGATAGGTATCGCAAAAAGAGTTGAGCAAACGCTGTACTCACATAGATGCATTGTTTTCATACAGCATGTTTCAAACTATTGTTATTCTACAAGAAAACTCCACTATGTGAAATTTTAAAAATATATATCTAAATTTTTAGAATGATAAAAGAACATACTGTCAGTTCAGAACTACTGTAATATTCGAACTTTTATATTCGGTTAATATTCTCAGCGATACTTTTAAAAGACATGCTGGGAGTGTATACATACGCACCAATACACACAATCCTAAGCGTGTCTTGTTCGCACCAACTCTAATTACGCAACCCACACAAACATATTTTAAGATTTCTCGTATTTCTTGGGCATTGTTACGTGTAATAATTTATTTTAGGAGATAATGTTCAGTACACTGCAGAGTGATGACAATAATTTTCTTCTTCGTGAGTTTTTTAATTTAAAAATACATTCAAATTGTCATTACGTTTATTTTTTAATTTCACGATCAAATGGTTATTTATGATCATTTCAGATCAAATGATAATAAAGATATTTTTACATACGATCTTTTGCATGTACGAAGAAAACTTACTGACAAAAGATATTGCTAATTTAAATAGAATCTCTTAAAATTGTTCGTAATCCCGTTAAGAACGGGATTACAGGCCCTTAAGGCGATGAACTACGTCGTGTAATATTTTAAATTGAGCCGCTATCAATATCAACCCTTACGTAGATGGCGATAAGGTTTAAATTCCCGCTTAACACCATCCGCCTGTTTTGATTTATGCATGAAAAAAACATGGCCAAAAAGTGCATTTTATTTTGTGGATGTTCAGGCATAAATATTTTTTTTTTCGATCATTTTATAAATAACTTAATTTGCCACATTATACAGTAAAATCCTAACCGAAAATGGGTTCGTAAGTAAGAGATTTTAAACTTTAAAGCAATTTTCATAGGCCTTTACATTATTTTTTTCTGGGCTTATAAAAATACTTATCTTAAAAATACTCGATTATTTCAAAGGCCAAGATGTATTCTACTCGCAGTATTTAATTAAAGCATCTGAAACATTTCTAGGCGATCAAATTTTCAAAACAAAAACACATGATTTTGAATTACTACGTATGGCATCGCCACAAATGACTTGATATGTTGCCTGATAAACTTTTAGTAAAAAAACAATGTTTTGTAGTCGGAACACGTCATTACTATTTAAGAAATATATTTGTACAGCGCCCTTGAGGTGATTTCTCACGAAAACGGCGCTATATAAATTAGCCAAATATTATTATTATTATTATATATTATCAAGACAAATGCTGGTGCACGAACAAGCATTCCGATATTATTACGAGTTTACAAAAAGTTTATCAGAAAACGGCCTATAATCCTGTTTTTAACCAGATATACAATATTTTTGCTTGCGATCAAAACTTTAGTTACCTCATGTAGGTCATTTGCAGTTATTTGGGATTTCCCAAATCCCCATAGCCTACCTCGTAAACAATATGATTTTATTTACACGACCTTTTTGCTGGTCGGGGTTTGACATGCAGTAAAAAAGGTGTTTTTTGGGTTGGTACGTAATTAATGTTTTTGTGAGATTGATTTTCCTTATTATGTGTACAGTTCAATTTGCACTTATTAATGCAAATAATGTGCACACACTGAGTGTGGAACCGTATGGCCAAAAACTTATTTTTCTGATTTTACACTGTATTTGATATTGTTTTTAATTTATAGGTACCTATTTCAAATTTTGACGACAGCAAATAAAAAATTACTACGATTTTTTTTATTTCCTTCATGAAAGGTACCTACCTAGCTAGTAAATATTCACGAACATTCTTTTAAAACCACATTATTATAAGGTTACTTTTTTAAATATTGGCAGTTAATATTTCTTAAAAATTTATACGCAAGTGGGTTATCAATGTTTTTTATTTGCTTTGATTATTATCTTGGAAATATTTAATTTATTTTTATAAACAGATCTGAACAGTCAAGTACTTTCCCACCTTCTCCTCACCCACACTTCCTATCCCTCTCTAATACCCTCAGCCTCAAAACATACCTACCTCAATTGGGGTTGCTGACTCCAAACGGTTGGAAGCAGTTGAGACTCTTGAGCGGTATTCACAAAAAAAAATAGTGTAGAGTGTGAGGTAAGCGTGTCGGGAATTACTCCTGAACGTGCAGTTTCACAAATACTGCTCTATGATTAGCTGTACTTATGCGTTCGAGCCTCTATTTGATGCTATCATTATCATCCGTTGATAACTACTTTATGCTGCTGGGCGAAGCCCTCCTTTAGATATTATTAGAATGACTTCCCTCGGCGAAAAATATTTCTGTGGATATTGGAATAAGCTGGGAAGATAGGATGCCTCGCATTACATCCCAATTTCGCATTCCTAAGCTGCACCGTCACGCACGAACCGTTTTCCATTCTGGCTTGGATAATGTACAAACCTATTTTTTTCAAATACTGCGGGGATTTGCTATTACTAAGGCTTACTTGGGTTATGGCGCTATGGATATTCGAAACACCATTCTCTCTCTTGAGGCTTGAGACTTAGGACTTACTTAGTCTAAAAACTTTTATTCATATAACATTACGCATAGGTTTTTTTTATATTTAAAAGAAAATTGTTTTTGTCCATTTTCTTCTTACAAAAAGTCTTACAAAACTGAGTACCTAATATTCAGCTTGATTATAAGAAATCTCTCATTTATTTCTAATATTATCTAATCAATAAAATTTTGCTTGATGCTTATTGAAATAAGTAGTATGTTATTAAAATTAAGTTTTATTCCTAACAACTTGTATGTTATGCATATTAAGTTATATTATTCACGGATACTTAGGTATTTGTTTTCTTTCTTTTATAATTTTATTTTCGAAATAGATGTCTCTTTTTCATGATTTTAGGTAATGCGTTAAACGCAACGTAGATCTAATTATCTGTCAACAAGCTTAACAAACGTATTTAAATTATTCGATTTTATTTAGAACAAGGACGATGTGTTTGTCTTTCGCATTGAAGACAAAGTGAAAAAATTCATATTACACGACAACCTAAGTTTTCAACATTATCTATCTTTTTTTCTTTCTAAATGTTTGAATGGTAAATTTTTTTGTTGTTGATATTATTGCTTTATAGGTTGGTACCCATTGTATTTGTTCACCTCTGAACACGACCAATCAAAATCGACCAATTTTACTGTTTTAGTTGGTGTTTAATTAAATGACGCTAACTTAAGTTTCTACTTTTTCTCTCTCTGTAGATGTAATGTGTTTAACGCAAGACAGTCCAATTACTGAATGCCGGTGAATTGTGATAAAAAAATCGAATGAACGAAACAACTATTCTTAGATCTTTGTAAAGAAATCCACTTGAATGGTTGTAATCACAGACATAGGAATTAATAGACGAGAAGATAATGGCGAGGGGTAAAATCAACTGTTGAAGAAAGAAGGGAGTGAAGCTGACTGTGATTCGTCAATAAATCAATCTGACAGTAAATAGGCATCTCGCATTATAATATCACCATTTACTTCTTAAAAGTAAAATCTGCTTTGGAATGAATAGACATTTTTACATGGGAGCGCAAATTACTCGCCACGTTATGAACAAATTTGCGAAGTCCAAATTCGGCAAAAAAATTCGGTTGTATTTTCAGAGTCAAATATTCCGTTTAAGTATTTAGTTAAGACACTTTTATAAATGTTCATAATTTACTTCCCAGCAACCAACCAGCTTTGTGTTTCGCGTCCAGACGTTTCTCGATGTGATAGTAACAACTGATTCATATTATACGATGTGAATATGCTTAAAATAAAGTAAAATAATGCTTATATATGGAATGTAATACCACAATTGGGTTTATTCTCTTTTTCACATCTATTTTTAGAAGTTTTCATAGTACAAGTCAACATTTTGCCGTGTTATTTCGTAAAATGAACCGATGATGCCTCGACCATAGTTCGCACAAGAATGATGACGTCACGTTTTCAAATTTCACTTGAGGCCATACGCGAGCACAGCCGGTTCCAATGGAACCGGTATGGGGAGTGGGGATAATACGCTTTTAATCACTTAGGGCAGGTCTACTAATATTCAAATGTCTATGGTTGTAATTCATTTCTCGGGAATCAATGTCTTTGATTGCGAAATAAGTGCTTATGTGTTTTTTTGACTGGTAAGCGCTTTTATGACAATATTTCTTTCTTAAATTTCAATTAACCAACATTTTATATGTTTTCTTGTTTAATGCTTGACCAGTAGTTACTGTCCGGCTTTTTCCGAGTTTTAACGCTGTTTTTCCTCTGTGCAATCTAAACGGTAAAACTCTCTGTTTCGAAAATCTGTGTAAATTTCGTTGCGCCAAAGTTCACCGTCTGGCTCTCGCTTGTTGTTTGCCGGGACAACAAAATGGGTTATTGAAATTAAAAATCCCAACGAATATTGGTTTTGTATGCATTTGAAGAAATAAGAAATTTGTTTAAATATGAGTGAAAATATTTATTTAAATAGACCTTATATTTTCCCCCAACTAACTATGATTACAATAACCAGTTCGGAGCTTCATATTTCTAGAATTACTTCTCCGTCTTTTAACGCCTTGCCGAGGGTTTCCCTGCTTCGTACCGAAGATCAAAAGCTCTAAAATTAGTTCCTGAACCCTCGCTGCCTCGCTTGGGTACTGTAGGACAATTTTAAATCCGTCACTAACTAAATATACAACTGTCAGAGGGAACGGGAGGTGGCATACTCGAGACGGATGCATTCTGTAAATGCACCGAATCAATCTGCGCATATTCCGTCATATATTAATTAATTCTAACTAACTAACTAACTAACCGTTTCCCCACAGGGATAGGGCAGAGCGGATGGACCACCATCTAACCCGGTATTGGAACACACTTCTTGCTTTATTCACATTCATACATCGTATCATACATATCCTTCTGTTATTCTGATGCTTGCAATTGTTAGGTTTTCTTGATCGGGCCGTGTCTTCATCGGAGGTCCCTGACTTCTTCTACAATTCATATTCGCTGAATTTAATTCCCTCTTTTTCTTCCAGGTTATTTTTTAGCACTTTCATTCCTACACTTTCTCTTATCTTGCATCTCTTATACACTTCTTTCTTATTATTCTAACACAGTTCTTTGTTTCTTACTCGGCATGCACTGTATCAAGCTGTAGACATTCAAAATTCGAACGCGCTTATTTGTTTCTAACACTGCATGCACTGAATAAATCTGAAGATATTCAAAAAGAATGACCACAGACTCGACAGAATTTAGAGCTAAACTTAAAACTCGCCCTTTCAGACACTAAAATCATAACGTCAGAAACCTTTTACCTTCACTGTCTGCGACATTGTAAATACCTTAATGTGTAAAAAATGGAAACGGCTAAGAATTTCCAACCGCCTGATAAACTTTCAGTAAATTACGATTAAATTGACGATGTCGGAACACGTGTTCATGAAATATTTTTGCATTTCTTTTCATTCAATCGCTCGTGCTCATGCATTTAACTTGATAATCATGACGAAATGCGAAAATATTCTGATATTCATGAACACGTGTTCCGACATCGTGATAATATGTAATTTACTAAAAGTTTAACAGGAAACCTGTTAATTCATTCGTTAAGGCCTACAATCATGTTTTTAACCGGCTTACTCATAATTTGAAGAGATTCTTAAAAAAGTGGCAATCAATAGTAATGGACGGTAAAATAATAAATGTAGAAACGTTAATGTAACAGTATTGTTATCTATATAATCTTTGTGTTATTTTTATTATTCTGTAAAATTATTAACCTCAACACAGGCTTGTCCTAGTGAAGTTAAAAATTCTAACGTAAAAAAAAGATACAATAAACAATTCCATGTCCAGTATTTTTAATATAGTGCCCTCTGCATACAAAGTCGTGTCTTCTCCAAGGTTAAACTTGCCAATGAAAGTGTGTTTATCTGAAGTGACCTGCCAGGTATGTTTTCTGTATCTGTATGTAAATAATAAAATTAGATGAGCCTAGGAACTCATAATATACTGTACAGTGGGTGCCCTATTTTTCTCAAAACGGCGCTATACAAAGAATCATTATTATTATTGTCATTATTTTATTTTTTCGACTTTATGTCCGGGTTAAATCTTCCCCACAGGAAAAACTAAACCCTTCCACACACTTTTCCACAAATGATCATCTAGTCAATCCACATTATGCAAGCGCATTATATAAGCATAATAATTACAAAAAATACAAGAACCACACGTCAACTCACCAGAGATCAAATGGAAAAAAAAACTTAGTTTTTTCGACTTTATGTTCGGGTTAAATCTTCCCCACAGGAAAAACTAAACCCTTCCACACACTTTTCCACAAATGATCATCTAGTCAATCCACATTATGCAAGTGCATTATATAAGGATAATAAATACAAAACAATACAAGAAAAACACATCAACTCACCAGAGATCAAATGGGAAAATAATTCACCGACTCTTTAGATATTTTCATATCATCGTGTTCGGCTCGGCAGAACTCCCAACTGGACCGATAAATCCTACTGATCCCTCAATATAAATATTTAAAAAATCTTTCGTTATCCTACATGTATTTAAAATGATAGATTTTTGCATTTTTATATATAAATTCATTGACAGATCCAATACTCCTAAATTTTGAATGAGAAAGCTGTATAATGCCAGTAGCCGAAATAACAAATGGTAATATTTTTTATAGTCTGAGAATGCCAAATTCTTTTAATCTCATATCCCAAATTTGTGTACTTTCTTATTTTTTCAGAAACAGATTTTTGAATATTACAGGAATTTTGAATAAAGACATCAATGATATAAGTTTTTTTTTTTTAAATTTTGTCATGTAAAACTATATCGGGTCTATTATGACTAATCGTTTGGTCTGTTAGTATAGTTTTATTATTACTAGGCACACAATTCATCTGTAGATATTCGAAATTCGAACACGGTAGGCAACGAATAAATATGTAAGTTTTCTGTCTTCAAATTCGTTCAAAATTTTCTGTCTTCATGTATCCAAATTCGAAAACGGTTATACGTTTCTAACACGGTAGGGAATGAATCAATCCGTAGGTAAAATCATGAATATCATGTAAATTTTGAAATGTTCAACGCGGTTATTTGTTTCTAACACTGTAGATAACTAATCGATCTGCAGGTTTATGTCACGCATTAAAAATTCGTACACGGTAGAACGATTTGTTTCATGAAGTGGAAAATTAAATTTCAATTGGAACTTCGCTTCTGAAAGCACGAAATTAATTTTTAACATAAAATCATTGTGCGAAATTGACCCTGTGTAGAAACTTATCCGTGCATCCGGGGCGTCGGTGTTGTAGTTTTCTTTAATGTTCTGCCTCTGAGAGCTCTATTGAAACCTCTGTGTTTCTTCATACATACGTGCGTCTTTTGTGAGAATAGTTACAACGGCGTTATCACTGGTATCCCTATAGTTCCTCTTTTATCCACCTGCAGAGATGAGTTTGTAAATATATGTACCTTTACTCCTTCGGTGGCCTAGTCGAAATTACACAACTATTTTTTCAAAATTACCAATGCCTTATCTGTATATACTGAATACACTTTAATTTTGCATAATCTCCTTCATATAAACAAAAGGAGAAGATAAATGTGTGTCCATTTTAGCAACGCTAAATATATACTATTGGACTTTAGAACTAAAATACCTGCATGCTCAGGAATTTTCGATCTACGTATCGCCAACGTTCCATTTTATTTCGCGAAACTTCAGAAATAAACTGTTTCACTTCACGACACTGAAAATCTCTTTTTTTAATCAAGACGCAGAGAATAATGTGAATTAAACAGGTTCCTTCAAATTCCTATGACATTAGTCATTTTTTTTAATTTGTATTAACCAGAACTGTGGTGGTATTAGGACCAAAACCCAGGAGCTACTAATTAATGTATTATCGAATAACTACGACGTTATAGTTCTAGTTGAAACATGGCTTGTAGCAAATATAAATACTGCTGAATTCATAGATTCGCGTTACACGGTATTCCGACGTGATAGGGACCGTACACTCACTGGTAAAATGGATGGAGGCGGTGTGTTGGTAGCAGTGCGCAAGGAGCTTGCATCTTCCCGGCTCGAAGACTGGGAAAATGGTCAAATCGAACAAATCTTCATTTCTATTCCGGTAAGGTCTTTCAATCTCATCATATGTGCAGTATACATACCTCCTGCCTCACAACCTACGGTCTATGATACGTTCTCCAAAAACCTGGAATCTGTATATTCATCACAACCAAATAATACTTTTTGTGTACTAGGAGATATGAATCTACCAACTCTGACTTGGTCATTTTCCGAAAACAGCAGTCAAGGTCTCGCCTCCTCAAATACGGCTGCATCGAAAACGTTGCTTCAAGCAATGTCATTGATGGACTTATTCCAATATAACTGTATACCTAACCATAATGAAAAATACTTAGACCTCGTATTCTACAGTCGTGAAACAAATGTTACACGTAGCATCAACCCTCTCATCTCAGAGGATAGACACCACCCAGCCCTTGAATTTGATTTATCCTTCGTAATTCAACCAAAAATCAAAAACAAAATACAGCGTAGGCGCAATTTCAGGAAAGCTAATTATGCTCAGATTAATGAGGACATTAATTGTATTGATTGGTTATCTGAAATCGCAAATTTATCAGCCGAAAAAGCAGTAGATCGATTCTATTTAAAAATAAACAATGTAATTGATAAGCTTATTCCAGTATTGGCACGACGAAATGACAAATTCCCCATATGGTTTACTCCAGAACTTATTAGGTTATCAAGGAAAAAAGATAAAGTCTGGCTCAAATGGAAGACATATAAAGGTCTTTCTGATTATCGTGAATTTTCCTTCTTACGTGCTACATACAAAAAACTGACTTATGAAACCCGAAGGTTATTTTTTGACAACATCGAAAGTTCATTTCAAAATAACATCAAAAGCTTTTGGTCATACATATCCTCATTAAAATCGTCTGATGGATATCCTGCTGCAATGTCCTTCGAAGGGCGCAAATCTAACGATGCCCAGGAAATTTGTGATATGTTCTCTGAATTCTTTAAGTCAACATTTGAACCTTCCTCTATCAATGACCCAATTATTAACATTGACCAACTTGAGGAAGTTCAGGACTCTGGACTTGCGCACATTCACACAATTAAACTAACGGAAAAAGAAGTGCACTCGAGTTTAAAATCGATGGACATAAACAAGGGTGCGGGTCACGATGGAATACCGGCGTTTTTCCTTAGATCTGCTGCGTCGTCACTGTGTGTGCCGCTTACCATAATATTTAATAAATGCCTGAGTGATGGAGTTTTCCCTGATAGGTGGAAGTTGGCCTATATTATACCGGTCCACAAGGGTGACTCGCGTCAAAGAGTGGAAAACTATAGACCAATATCCATTCTCTCGGCGATCCCTAAACTATTGGAAAGACTTGTCCATAACAATATATATCCCCAGCTTGCTGCCAAAATTACTGAACAACAACACGGGTTTGTAAAAGGCAAATCTACCATGAGTAATTTACTTATTTACTCAAATTTCTTATTTACTAGTATGGATCGAGGCCACCAGGTAGATGCAATATATTGCGATTTCAAAAAAGCTTTTGACAAGGTTGACCACCTTATTCTTATCAAAAAAATTATGTACAACGGAATTAGAGGAAATTTATTACGTTGGTTTATCTCATATTTAACAAAAAGACAACAAGCCGTATCATTACGAGGACACACTTCTACATGGGAACCAGTTACTTCTGGCGTGCCTCAGGGGTCAATCCTGGGTCCGCTGTTGTTTATTCTTTTTATTAACACTGTTACTAAATGTTTCGTGCATTGTTTATATCTTTTTTACGCTGATGACATAAAAATATTTGCCATTGTTCGGAATCTAAACGATTGTCTGCTCATACAAAGCGACTTAGTAAGGTTCGAAACGTTTTGCAATGAAAACAAAATTTACCTAAGCTACAATAAATGTAAACAAATAAGTTTTACTAAAAACCACAACGCTATCAAACACAATTATTGTATTGGTAATTATTTACTCGAGCGCGTTTACTGTATAAGAGATCTAGGCGTTCTTTTTGATTCCAAACTCCACTTCGATGCGCACATTGATAATATTGTGAATAAAGCTTACAGCATGCTAGGATTTGTCATCAGAAACAGCCGTGAATTTCGAAAACCTGAAACATATCTTCTTCTTTACCACACTCTGGTCCGTTCTCAACTTGAATACTGCACCTCCATATGGAATCCACTTTACGATATCTATAAAGAAAATATTGAAAGTATTCAAAAGAAATTTCTGCGTTGCCTCAATTACAGAATGAGCGCACCCAAACGCGGGTACATAAATATGCTCTCGAGTTATAAAGTCTCCACTCTATCTAACCGGCGAACATACCTTGATCTCATGACTCTGTATAAAATCTGTAACAACGTTATTGACTGTCCCGACTTACTGAAATTAATAAACTTCAAAGTACCACCCAGAGTAACAAGGCTTAACGACTTATTCCACATTAGCAGGACGCGTACAAATGCTGGTATCAGGGATCCAATCAGAAGAATGTGCGAATCACTTAATCAGAACCAAAACCTCAAGGACTCTGACTTATTCTTTGATACACGCACTACTTTTAGTAGAAAAATGAAGACTGTTTTCCTACAAAGTTCATAGTAAAAAACTTAGACATACATACTTGTTTAAATATGTATATATTTTTTAATTTCTGTTTAACATTGTTTATCTATTTATATATATATATATATATATATATATATATATATATTATTTTTTTTTTGTTTTACTCTCTAAATTTTTTCAAAATAATTTGTAAATTCTTATAAGGATATTGCGCATTTCTTTCATATCTCTATTTGTAAAATAATATTCTTATGTATATATTCCCCTATTTATAAGTTAAAATATTTGTAAATGTTTTTAACTGCTGTTTAAGTTAATTCGTGAGAAATAGTTTGGATGCAGGTAAATTCTCTAGTTGATGTTTTGTATATTCTTGTCAATTGATATCTGTATCTGTTTTTTCTCCTAAATAAAAAAAAAAAAAAAAAAAAAAAAAAAAAAAAAAAAAACCTTATGATAATAGGGTGGTCACAAACCGGGAAACCAAAGAAATGGTTTTTTGTACGGAAATATGATGGAACAAGATTATAAAAGCCAAGGAAAATTAATTATCATTTTAAAATGGCTTCTTCGCATTTAGGTTCAGTTTTTACAACAGTCATTCTGTTTCAATATATATTTTTTAAATATTTTAAAGAATAATATTATTCAAGAAATTTTATAATTAACACTCTGCCTAATGATTATAGGATCAGGGTGTTTGTAGGTGTATTATAATCTACTAACTACTAAACAAATCCGTTCTTTGTGAAAACCCTAATTTATTAGCGATGTTTACAAAGAGACATGCAATTATTATTCATTGATAAGAAACAACTGTTTGCCTTGTATCATTTTATGATACAGATAAGGCTGGTTACTTTGTGCCGAGTTCCAACTTCTCTAATATGTCTGAAATGCAGCACTGCTTTACTGTAATCAAATTGTAATTTGTTGCAAATCTTAAATCTGATTTTAATATTTTGTTATATAATTTAATACCGAATCGCTCTCAACTGTCCGGAGTCAGTATGACTATGGTATCCCCAATTTTGATATTTTATAAGACGGGAGTCGGGAAAAAAGGAGATGAGTGAGAGTGGGGAAGTAACTGGTTATTCATATCTGTTTACCAAACACAGTTAAAGACATTTTGAACAACGTTTTGATACTGAATGGTGGTTTTTCACCAGGGTGATACTGGAATATCTACCACTCTGGTGATTACTGGAATACTGGGAATACAGGAAAATACTGAAACCCGGAAATTATAAGTTTTTACAAAAATTTTTATTGATGGGAAATTCTTATTTTGATCTCTTTCATCCTCTTTTATAATATGTCCGTTTATTTGATAAAATATAAATCTAATTTGAATGGTTTATTGACTTGAATTTGATTTTTCTTCAGAATCTTTGCCTACAAAAACAGTTACTTATATCCAATTTTCGCATTTTTCGTATTTTCTCGGAAGGTAAAAACCCTTTTTAAGTGGCAAAAATGGAATTTTGAATGGTTTTTACAACACTAAGCTAAAATGACCACATTACGATATAAGGATCATAAAGAACAAATCAAAGTTTAGAAGAGCCTCATAAACAAATTGGGTTTATTTTACACATTGCAAAGCCCTTTACCATACCGCACTAATTTATTTTGCTATATATGACGAATGTAAGATCACAACATGACTTTGCCTCAGTCATTTGGAATCCCCAATTCTGAACTAATATTGATTGTATTGAAAACATTGAACTGTATCATTGATTCATCTCATTTATTAGAAATGATTACATTTAGTCGCCCTGAACGCCATACCATATCGAGTCGCTGGTACGTTGTTGAACTGTATTATTGATTCATCTTATCTATTAGAGATGATTACGTTTAGTTGCTCTGGACGCCACACCAGATCAAATCACTGATGCGTTGTTGAACTGTATTATTGATTCATCTTATCTATTAGAGAAGAATACGTTTAGTTGCTCTGGACGCCACACCAGATCAAATCACTGATGCGTCGTTGAACTGTATTATTGATTCATCTTATCTATTAGAGAAGAATACGTTTAGTTGCTCTGGACGCCACACCAGATCAAATCACTGATGCGTTGTTGAACTGTATTATTGATTCATCTTATCTATTAGAGAAGAATACGTTTAGTTGCTCTGGACGCCACACCAGATCAAATCACTGATGCGTCGTTGAACTGTATTATTGATTCATCTTATCTATTAGAGAAGAATACGTTTAGTTGCACTGGACGCCACACCAGATCAAATCACTGATGCGTTGTTGAACTGTATTATTGATTCATCTTATCTATTAGAGAAGAATACGTTTAGTTGCTCTGGACGCCACACCAGATCAAATCACTGATGCGTTGTTGAACTGTATTATTGATTCATCTTATCTATTAGAGAAGAATACGTTTAGTTGCTCTGGACGCCACACCAGATCAAATCACTGATGCGTCGTTGAACTGTATTATTGATTCATCTTATCTATTAGAGAAGAATACGTTTAGTTGCTCTGGACGCCACACCAGATCAAATCACTGATGCGTCGTTGAACTGTATTATTGATTCATCTTATCTATTAGAAATGATTACATTTAGTTATCTTAAACGCCACACCAGATCGAATCACTGGTACGCTGTTGAATCGTATTATTGATTCATCTTATCTATTAAAGAAGATTACGTTTAGTTGCCTTGAACGCCACACCAGATCGAATCACTGGTACGTTGTTGAACTGTATTATTGATTCATCTATTATAAAGGATTACGTTTAGTTGCCCTGATCTAATTATAATTAATTAATCTAATTATGCGCAAAATGTATTAATGGGACGTATTTGCAAAACATTCAAACCCTACGAGATGTAGACATTTTTAACTGTACCTTGAATACACATGTATAAAATCAAACTGACTGATTCTGCCTCTCGATGCAAATATTTTAAAGATTTTATTTTTTTACTGTTTTCACTTTTATTATTGTTTACTTGTTTTATAGTTTATGTTTTTGTTTAAATTGTAGTATATATACGTCGACAAAATATCGATGAGTACGTGTATAATTTATTCGTTTGTGCAACCACTAGCCTGCCCGGCCCCCAAAGTGGACATATGCGGGAAACCCTAGGAAGCGTAGTCCACTTTTTTGTCCTAAGAAACCTTCCTGATTTATTATTTATTTTTTAGCATTTTATGTGCTATGGCTATAGAAATAAAAGTTCTTTCTCTGTATGATCACTGAATTGGACTTTATTTTACCAAAAATTTGTAAAAAGTGTGACCTTTATAAAAATCCCACCGCCAACGTGCTAGGTAACTTAAAATTATTATTTCGCAAAATATGTCGGTTTTTTTACCCGTATACTTTTGACAGCCTGTAAGTTTTAACAATTTAGGAAGACTATAACTGTTCTTGGTACCAATCGAAAGAAGAAGAATGAATCTACAATAAAAAAATAGTTTTCCTATCTCGCAAGATGTTTTAAAAAAAAGATTAACAAAAAAACTGATAAAAACTTTTTTCTTGTTGTTTGTTTATTTATAATGTTGGGATTAGTATTATGTATACGACGAAACTAAAGCAATTTTTATCAACGTTTCGACTATAAATTGCCAATCAGACAATACTGAAATGCTTTCATTTTTTGAACCGAGAGGAAAAATGTTATTTTTTTAATAAATTTAATTAATCTTAAATTGCATTTATAATGTTGCCACAGATGTCGTCATGACAGGTTTACTGTCAGACTTCCTAATTACCTACAATTGTTATAGTTATTCAGACCTTGTATTTTTGTATTTCTGATATCAAAAATTCTCATATTGTCATTTTTAGCTATTTTTTGTGTGGCTCCGTTATAAGCGTTCAAAAAGAAAAATAAGATTACTGAAAAGGTTTGAAAAGGAGATATATATTTAAATACGAATGATAGAGAAAGCGCTCTAATATTTAAAAAAAATGGAATTAATAGCCGTGAAAATACAAATCTCTTAAGCAGCATTTAAAGAACATCGAATTTTTTCATACCTATAACATGTTAAATAACAAAACCAGGTATGTTTTTTTATAATTTTTGGTGCATACTTTACTTTTTTTCTAACCAGGGAATTTCATATAATTATTTTTTTAACTAAACACCTGAATAGAGATTACCTCAAAATCTGGAATCTGGGGTTTTAAACCAACGATCTCGTACGTTACTCATTCTTATACACGCTTATCAACAAAACATCCGAACCGTAGATAAAGTTATTGAGAATTATTGACAGAAATTGGCACTGCAAGATGTAGCAAAGGCGGCAAAAACTAGGAACTAATCTTCGCAGATTGAGGCAGCCGTTAACGGTTCCACGCTTATAAATAGATGAAATACGGATGCTGGGTACATGGCACTCTGAGCTGTGTCGACTAAAGGTTTTCCCTCGACCCGAATAATTATATATTCGCTTCGTCCACTTGTCGTTTTTGTCCTTTTCGCGAAATGTACACATGAATCTCTGAGATGGGGTTAGAAAAGCGACAACTCTCAAAATACTACCAAATATTTACATTAATGTCGTACTTCTATACAGGGTGTATCGGCACTAACCCGACAAACTTTAACCAGCTATTCCTTAGCACATTTGGAGTAAAAAATGTTATGGGCACTTTGCTGTCCGGTAGCATTTTTTTTTCAATTAAAAACAAAAAAAAATAAAATTTTCACACTACATCACTGTCATTGGCATTGCGTTTCGTGTTCAACAGCTGTTATAAGCAAGTATGTCAAAAAGCGTCTTCGCTCTTTCGCACACACTAAATAATAATAGTTAAAAATGAGACGAATGGTGCCGTGCCATTTCGTTGTGATTGTAAGTGTGCGCCAATATAGGTACACACGTGCATTATTCAACGGAATTCGAATAAAATATTTGCCAGATGGGTTTTCAAACTTTGACAAAGGATAAAACAGTGGTGACATGTGGTGAAAATATGAATAATAATTTTTTTATTAAAAAAAAACGTTACCGGACAGCAAAGTGCACATAAGATTTTTTACTCCAAATATGCCAAGGAATAGCTGGTTAAAGTTTGTCGGGTACGTGCCGATACACCCTGTATAGCGTCCAGTGAATTTGTTTTTCATTTTCATGTTTTCGCATGGGCGGGTCAAAATTTGTATAATATGTTCTTTTATCATTTTTGTGCTTTATGCGTCCCATTCCGTTATTTATTTTATTTATAAGTTTCCACCAAAATCAAATTATTAGAAGTTGAAATTATTTTTCCAATGCAGAAATTCTGTGATTAACTAACATAATATTTATTTATTTAGGAATTTATTTATTTATTAAACGCCATAAAAGGCTTTTACAATAATGTGATACATGAGATTATAAGTACACAGTGGTACAAAGGCGAATATTAGTATTACATTTAAGAACACAACAATATGTATATAAAACGACATTGAATGTGATACAGCTGAAATTTTCTTAAGGCATAGAATGCTACAATAATAGAAAGCACTTCATTTAAACAGGATAAAAAAATATACAAAAAGGTGACTTGCCAACAGATATAATCTAGCAAAATATTATAATAGCGCAATAGTAGTGAGTTTATTGTTACAATCAAATTTATCTCCACTTGGCCACTATGTGGTTTTATGGCAAAGTAGCTTCAACAATTCAGGGCTGTCAAAGACTTGACAATTAAAAATAACATTTATAATAAAATAATACATCCGTTAGCCAACACTATAAGACATCTGAAGCAAGCAGTTTATATAGATGCTATACATATACATTTCACATATATGTATATATGTGGAATGTACATGTATAAGAACACCATACATATGTTACACATAAAGAAGAACATGTCAGTATGATTCAGTACAAACAGACATTTAACATTTCACAAACATATCAGTTAAATTCACAACCAAGTATTTTTGCCTTGATGCAAGACGGTGAGGTTTTGAAAATATCAAAAAGGTCTGTATACGTGTTGGCAGTGCGGTGAAAACGCGCCAACGATGAATGAATAATATGTATTTTTCATTGATCAAAATTGTAATTGAGGGTAATGTGGATTCGTCAGTCGACTTCTTCAATTTATCACTTCAGAAATAAAAAAAAAGATTATTGGTGGGGCACTTCAGTTATGAATAAAAAAATTTATAAAACTGTGTAATAGTAATATAATTTAAATAAAATAAATAGCTTTGTATGCACAAAGCTATTGTAATCGTAATCTATACCAGCACCTTGTTGAATCCTACAAATTGTAGTAGTTATAGTGATTTATCTTATATGTAGTATGGTTCTAGTTTCTATTTTATTTTACTGTTGCATGTTTTAATAATATTGTTTCTGATATTAGTTTGTCAGTTTAGTGTTATTTCATGTTTTAAAAACTTTGTGTATAATTTATGTTAGCTCACTAGGTATATTCTGTTCTTGTAATTAGTCCAGCTAGGCGTGAAACTAAATAACATAAATTAATCATTTTCATGTTAAAAATATATAACTATCCAATATTCTACTACACGGTAACTGTGAAAAATCCAATTAAAATCGTGGGACACTACGAAAACGCAATGTAAAAACTTTGTCGAAATTGGCCGAGTGTCAAGTCCGTCAAGAATAATAATAATATTGGACAATTTGTATAGCGCCGCTTTTGTGAAATATCACCTCAGGGGCGCTCTACAGTTGATGCAGGTATTACAACAAATACAAATATTACAAAAATAAAGTGAAGTAAAGTAAAATGAAGAACAGGAACAGGTGACACGAAGATAGAAGATGGAGACTCTGCAGCAAGAATCCTAGGCGGTGAAGAAACTGGACCAGCTGCTGCAGCGAGAGAGTCCACCAACAGTGCCAGCACGAGGTTCGTCATCCGTCCAGGTATGTGTCTGCTGCTAATAATACGCTGACACCATATCCTCACATAGATACCATAGCTTAGCATCACCGCTGTGACGTTCGATGAATGTAGAATATGGAGATTCTGCAGCAAAAATTCTAGGTGGTAAAGAAACTGGACCAGCTGCTGCAGCGAGAGAGTCTACCGCGTCCACCAACAGTGCCAGCACGAGGTTCATTATTCGTCCAGGTATGTGTCTGCTGCTAATAAAGCGCTGACACATTATCCTCACATAGATAACAGACCTTGGCAGCACCGCTGTGACGTCCGACGAAGATGGAAAATGGAGACTCTGCAGCGAGAATCCTAGGTGAAGAAACTGGACCAGCTGCTTCAGCGAGAGAGTCCACCGCGTCCACCAACAGTGCCAGCACGTGGTTCGTCATCCGTCCAGGTATGTGTCTGCTGCTAAAAAGGCGCTGTCATAATATCTTCACATAGATAACAGACCTTGGCAGCACCTCTGTGACGTTCGGCGAGTCCATCATGTCTAGTCTCTACTATTAATAATAATAATAATGTTTGGACGATGTATACAGCGCTTCTCTTGTGCAAAATCACCTCACATCTCCTAGTCCATTTTAGTCTCTTCTACTCACTTCTTAGCTATTCATGCCATTTACTGCATCTTCTCGACTCTTTTAGACCCTTTCCTGGCTCTAATACCTAAATAAAATCAATAACCAACAAAGAAATTAAAAATTACAATTTCTTCTGTTGTGTCGTGGTCCAACGGTTTCATACCTCTGTCTCAGACTTAGAGGGCTCGCTTTTCGCAGGCTATTATAAACAAAATCTTGAACCAAAATCAAAGTGAAGTGTATGTGTGTCATCTGAAATAAAAAAATAAAAAAAAATCAAAAATATTAAATAAAAATATTATTAAATCTGAAATAAAATAGTTTATAGTTGGTAAATAAAATATTACAGCCATCGCGCAACACCTGAACGTCTTCAGCTGATTTGGCTCAATGTTGGAATTTTTGTAGTTAATTCACCGTTCGTATAGACTAGTCGACAAACTCCCGCTTTCTTTTCTAGCAAATGGCGAACATTAGCGACAACATAGACCGGCGATCCCCAACCCGTCCAATTTTGCCCCCCCCAGTGGGCGATTTAAGTAGCTTGTGGGGGCTATCAAGGGGTAAAAGTGCTTTGGAGGGGATCTTATATATTTTGGTGGGCAGTAGGCAAACACTGTGCGCCTATTTATTATAAACACTGCAGATAGTTCCGCGCTATTTTGTTGATATCTAAGTTTGATACAATTTAAAGGTTTCCATTTCATAAAGTTCACGAACAGCACTTTTTTCTTTGGAATCTGACTTTCCGAACGATAACAATTAACATAATTTATTGGTTTTTCCTTGTGCCTACTAAAAAAAGGGGCGCTGAGAAAAAAAACTAATGTTTCACCCTAGTTTTTATGGGGATCAACTTCAAACAAAAATCTTCTCTGTAACTTTTTTTAGTTCTTCAAAACTTTGAAAATTAAGCCACTTAACAGATTAACACGAATTTAACAAGACCGGTCGTTTTTACTAATCTATTAACGAATTTTATCTAATGAATTTTTGCATCTTGTTGATAACTGAGGATATATTATTGTAATTCATTAGGAGTAATAAATTGATAATGAAGTCTAGAATCCGATTAACCCTTTTAGAACCGAATCAAAACTGGCAGTGGTAAAACATACCAACAATATGACATTTCATTAACTTTTTAAAAATAACATTTCAATTCATCATTGAAAAAATACCCTCAAAACTTACGCAAAAATTACATTTTAAAATATAAAAATAGCTTCCGCCTAAACTAGTAGCTAAAATTTAATAAAAAAATAGCTTGCAAAGCCAGTTACACCAGTAATTTAAAAACGAAAACTGTCAATATTTATTCGCTCTGAATAGGGTGGAAAAAATCTTAAATCTATGTATTTTCAATTATACACACGGTCCTAATGAGTTACGCATTAAACCATCGTAATAAACTGTTGGTCCCAAAGACCGCAAATGCTTCAGTCTCCAGTGGAAGGGACCCTAGAGGTAGGTAGCGGAAGAAGTATACTGACTGCGTGGAAGAAGATTGGAGCCTGAGGACTAGATTGATAGAATTTTTTTTGAAGAAGGCTGAATCCCACCTTTCCTCTTCATGATGTTAGTTATTAAAAAAAGGACTTTGTGTATAAGAAGACCTAAAAAGGGGCGAGAAAATGCAAAAATAGCCAGAAGTGTTGAGGCAAACAAAGGAATGCCAAGAAGGGGCGAGAAAGTACAAGAAGAACCAATGAGGGGCGAGAATATGCCAGAAGAGTTAAGGCGAGCCAGGAAGAGCCAAGAAGGGGCAGGGCAACAAGATGCAAAAAAAAACAAAGACAAGCCAAGAAGGGACAACAAGAGACAACAAGAGCCAAGAAGAGTGAAGAAGGGCCACGAAGAGACGAGCAGAGCCAAGAAGAGTAAAGAAGAACCAAGAAGATTCAAGTTGAACCAAGGAAAAACAAGAAGAACCAAGAATATTCAAGTTAAACCAAGAAGAGCCAAGAAGAAACAGCAAGAACCACGAAGAGCCAAAAAAAGCGAGAAGATGCAAGTAGATTCAAGACGATCCAAGAAGAATCCAGAAGAGGTAAAATAGACAAGAAGGACCAGGAAGTAACACGAAGAGTCAACAAGAGGTAAGATGAAGAAAGATAAGAACAAAAAACAACCCTTAATCAAATCCTTTCTTCCCGTCCATCCAAAATTCTTGGTTATTAGGTTGCCGTGTCTACCGGTCGATTGAACTCCGACCTCCTTCCCATTCTCAGAGCACGTGTTCAAGTCCTAACAAATCAGTGCCCCATGGTGTATTGGTCTCACCGGGATAGGAGTTCTCGTGGCTGGGTTGATACAATCGTGTCGTTTCGTATCGATTTTCTCATAACGCTGTTAATTTTCTCCAGTCATGATCATTTCAATTATCTCTTCAGTCGTAATATTATTCAACTTCGAACATTCACAACTTGTTGGCACGTTTGATTTGAACAAAAGAAATCCCCTGACAAACAACCTCGCGAGAACACAACGTATACTTATTTGAATGATTTAAATTGGATTTTCGAGCTCGTGTGTCACTCATGACTAAACTTGTGTGACATTGTTACGTAAGATGTAGGATTTAATACTTTCGACAGGCAACATAAGTCATACTTTATGTATCAGCAGGCAGTAGGTACCTACATACTTTCAATCACATAGTATTGTTGTGTTAGAACCTTGTGGAAGTGTACTTAAATAAACTTTTCATTTTATTTTAAATGTACAAATAAATTCTTTATTTATTTCGTATTTATTTATTTCTACCCTCGTACCTTTCAGTTTACAGGTGTTTAGAGTTTAAATAGATGATGAAAAGTACCAGTAATACAAAAAAGTTCAGTATTAAAAAAATGTTAGTAGCTTCTTCAACTCGTTTTTTCTAAGACGGAAATCTGTTTTCCTCCTTTATTTAATCCGGGCCTCTTTAAGACCCGCATTGATAAATCCCTTCCTACAGCCCCTACTTTAACCCGCCTCACAACGCTGCCCAACCGGGTGGTGACATAGCTGTTCTGCTTTTACACTGTACAGACAGGGCTCCTATGAGGTGTAAAATAATCAGTAATTGTGTGTAAATGATAAAGTAGTAATGTTTTTTTTAACACCTCACTAGGAGAACCTGTGCTTAGATAAAGTGGCATTCTGCTGTCATAAGTAAAAATACAGCATCGTTATCGAGACTCCAGGAAGACACTGTTCTTCTACCTACGACGGCACTATTGTGTATTAGGTTGGTAGCAGTTAAGTACATCATAATAGTACCTATATAGACATAGTTATAATTTCCTTGAATAGTTTTGAAGAACAAAATAATAATGCTTTATCGTACTTAGTTTGAGTTTATTTGTATCGCGTTCGCAGCGATTTAAGCTTGTGACAGACCACTTTAGTGGCTTGACCTACTTCAGCACATCGCTCGCCATACATTCCCATTGGTAGTGTATAGCGAGCGATATGCTTAAAAAGTATAGCGTAATGTGTCGCCTACCATAAGAAGGATAACGTATGTCTGTCACTACTATGCTACCTATATATTTTTTTCTGAAAAAATGTTTAGGCAAATAATGTTATCTCTAGGTCAATCGTTTCTACAAAATGTATTCATTGCTACTCTTCTTTCGCCAGGTACTTCCCCTACATCTCAATCTTCCTCAGCTCCATTTCCATCTTCCTCAGCTCCATTTCCATCTTCCTCAGCTCCATTTCCATCTTCCTCAGCTCCATTTCCATCTTCCTCAGCTCCATTTCCATCTTCCTCAGCTCCATTTCCATCTTCCTCAGCTCTATTTCCTTCCCTCCTCCCACTCCCTTCAGCCTCAAAGCATACCATACCACAAAGTCTCACTTGCTCCGGTTAGAAGGAAGCAGGTAGGACGCTTTTGTCTACGGTATTCACGTTAAAAAAAAACTAGCTGCTGGTAGAAAATGAATAATTAACAACAAGAATGGTAATCTTTCTCATTGAAATCTTTGTGAATTATGTTTGTAATGCAAATGGTAAGCGTTTAACACATTCATTGGTAAAATAACATGGTAGCGGGTGAGTGTAAACGTAAGCATTCAGTATCCACTAACTGTGGCTTTGACCTCCAGTGAGAGGAAAATGGGCATTTTGCCAGTATAATACGGAACATTGATTTTTTACGAGGGAATGCCGGAAATCTCTCTTACAGCGTCTGGATGGACCGTATTCTCGGGATTTGAACTGTATCTTCGTGTCTTGTATCATTAACGGTAAAACGATATCGGAAGCGGGTACTTGGGTAATGGGTAGGTACCGGACAAGCGGCACGTGCGGTGTGATGTCACGCGATTAGACGCGGACCGGAATCAATGATGCCTGAAAAATCGAAAATAATGTTTGCAGATCGTTTAATTTTTTTGTTTTTTTTTAGTGTAGTTTCAATTTTCTTACTCTTGATTCTTCTAGGCGTTCAGCTTTGGACAAAAGCATCCCTCAAATTTTTCATATAATAAACATGGTTCTATGATATCTCTACATAATCAAAATTCAAAATACCTTTAAAAAGTGATAAAGCTATTAAAAGTGATAAAATAAAAACTAGGTTAAATAGTTACCTACATAACCTATTTAACCTAGTTTTTGTTTCATCAGTTTTCATGACTTTATATCACTTTTTAGATGTGTGTAAAATGGTCATTTTCATGAGTTATCCGGCCACCGTAAAACATACTATATTATACAGGATTTTAAGGGACGTACTTGACTTACTTCAACAAGTGATTCCTGACATTATTTGGATTAAAAAATTTCATTGGAATTTTGGTCTCCTTCTATAATACCTACTTTTTTTTGGGAAATTTAAGTTGAAAAAAAAAAATAACATCAAAAATGTCACCAGAAACCATAATTTTATTTACATTTTTTTCTACAAATAATGTCACGAATTACTGGTTAAAGTAAGTCAAGTACGTCCATTAACTTTTTTTTTCTCCCTGTTCTGAACTTTAAAATATACCCGTTCACAATGGCGCCATCCCGCTTCATCTATTCTATGATATTTTTCATAGAATCTATGAAAGAATCAGTGAGAACAGGCTTTCTGTGCCTTAAAACGCCCGATGGAAATAGAAACCCAATGTTGAATCAATTACCTATTGTTCAAAGAATTGATCGTAGAACAGAGCAAGTTTGATAGAAATGGAATAGAGCTGTGTGTGCAACAATTCTTTCACAAGTTTAAATGGTTCGTTCTACGAGATAGATCATAGAATATAATTTCAGGTGGAACTCAGCTTAGGAGATTTAACCATTTATGTAAATCTATTTGCGTTTGCTTAATTATCACACATATAATAAAAATGTAAATGTTCGCTTGTTCATAATCTTAAAACTCCGAAAGTTCTACACCCATTGTTTTGAAATTTTGACACAACGTAGCATTCGAATACGCCTGTGTTTTTTTAAAACCTAAATTATATAGATGTCACCTGTGACAGGAAAAAATATGTTTTTTTTTTAAGAACAGTGCGATCTGTTGGACGTAAAAGGAAAAGTAAAATAGTTTTTGCGATACATGTATTTGAGAATGCACGGAGAGTACCCGCGATTCGTGCATCACGAAGATTTGCTTGCCGAAACGCGCTACCAAAGTCTCCCTTGGGCCCTTGCAGTAATGGCGTACAAAATTCTTAATGATTTAATAGATAGCCCATACCTTCTGGAATGCTATAAGTTGTTCGCACCGAACAACTACAACCAGGGACGGCACCATGATCTGCTATGTATCCCACGTGACAGAACGGACGTACTGGCTCGGCATAGCATGACACGAGGTATGGCGCTGTTAAACAACGCCTCCAAGACTATCGATATTTTTAATAGTAGCCTTGAAGAATTCAAGAGGCATGTCAATTCCAAAAATCACTATTTATAACTTGTTATTTCTATTCTTTTTTCTTTCATTGTTTCGTATCATCTATATGTATTTAATGTTATATGTGTATTTAAAATGGACACACAGTCTGTAATACACAAAAATAATGCGCTGTTTTTTCTCTAGTGTTAAATAAATGCATTCCTAAGAATCGATTTTACAAACGTGCTATAAACTTGTGTTTATACAACTGTAAGGGATTAGAGACATCTGTGAAAGTATAATAAAATGTATTTTTATTAAATATTCAGTATTTGTGCGGATTTTCGCTTATTATTCTAGTGTGTTTGATCCTTTAACATCGGCGCATTATATAAAAGCCCGCTCTGCATTAATTTACGTCTATGCAGTGTCCGGTGAAAGTGGTGAATAACCTTTCAACAGTGTATGAAGGACCTCAAGACCGTCCTTAAAATGGAATATCATATTCGGTCAAGTAATAGTATTAGCCAATTAATTAAATAACTTGAGAAAAGTATTTATGTATCCTGTATACAACTCCTCTATATGGAACCTTCCTACAACAGCCCCATATAAATTGCATTGAGTGGATCCAACGAAAATTTCTCCGATCAATTAATTTTAAATTAGGATTTCCTGCGGATGACATTGATTATGATTTTTTATTGCAAACATTGCGACTCTTATCGTTAAAAGATATACAATATTGTAACAATATTGCCAGTAATGCAGAACAAAATTCTTTAATATATCGCCTGCATAGATTAGGAAATGAATACTTTGATATCAATGATGAAGGAAGTCTGTTATCATATAAAAGATATATAAAAAAAAAAATTTATGTACGCAAAAATAGTAATTAAGCATACATTAATGATTACATAATCGTTACTTTGATAATTGATAATCATTTATGTTTAGCATAGTTGACAAATAAGTCATTATCAACAATGTTTTATTTTTCTTATCTTTTGTACTTGTTTTTTATCATTTATTCTTTATAATTAACTTAACTATACACTTTACACCGTAAATTATACTTTGCACTTTATACTTAAATTTATATTTAACCTTTACACTTTATACCGTATATTATACTTTAAACTTTATGCTGCATACTTTATACCTTGAACTTTTAACTATATTTATGTTAATGGCACATGTCGTGCCGTTTGTATTTAAATAAATTTCTGATATTTGTCCATGGCACCGAAGAGAGTAAGCAAGAGTGTCAATTTAGAAAATTTAAAAAGTCTAATTACCTCTAAAATCGTTGGGCTTTTCGGATCGGCCTTAGGGTCCTCAATCCACAGTTGAAAGATTATCGACTACTTACCGGAAACCCTGTATACAAGTATATACACACTGCCATTTAATATTTTTTTAAAGACTTGTGACCTCAATCACATTATCTTGTTCCTTGTACATTAACGTCTCAAATACAGAATTATTACAATAATAAAATTTAAAAAATCACCCCTTCCTTTTCACTGAAAATGCTAGTTAACCATTTGGTAAGCTTTATGTTGTTACTATAAAATAACCCATATCGAGTCATGGACATACATGATATTAAAAATAATCATTTCCACCCAATTTTTCCATTAGAGTCAAGACGCCGCCAAACAGCCTCTTTTAGACAAGATTATAAAAATCTGGAGTCCATTTCATTTACCATTATTTATAACATCCATTATATAAACGTATTTTACCATTTGTTTCCTTAGAACGGGCAATCTGCCTATCGAGGAAATAATATCGACGTGATAAGACATAATAACACCTGTACACATTTAAATAAAATACACATGTATTCAGTGCCGGCTCGTGTCTTTTGGGTCTACTAGAGTGCTAATATTAAAAATAAGAGCTTTATTGATTTTGTTCTAGCCGAAAACGTATTTTTTTTCATGAAATCCGTGCGGCCGAACTGACACATACGGGAAATCTTCATACAAATAAATCAAATTTTCGAAAAACAAAAAAAATTGTTTTGGTGTAAACACCATCAATAATGTCAAATTTTTCAAACATAACACTATATCTCACTCAAAAGTCACCAGCCGCCAATGCTTATAGGATGTAAGATATTGATAAATTATTCCTATGGACACAAAAATTAGAAATATTAATGCATAAGTACTTTTGTACATAGATGTATCATTCTTCAGAGCTGGAATGTACTGAAACTAGAAAAAAATATAAAATTGCATGAATCATTTATTTCATCAAAACAATATTCAGAAATCATAATATTATTCATGTAAATATGTGTAATTTGTCATTCACTACTTTAGTCAGATATAGCTAATTTGTCGTTGGGTCCCTACCAATTTCTTCATTAATTTTCTACTGTTTTTCAGTTCGCATATATGCTTTGTATTGTGATATTATTGGATATTTGTCAGTAATGTAATAAAAAATGTAAAAATAAATAATTTAATTGCGGCCATCTTGAATTTAATTTTTTTTCTCCTTTTGTTCAATATTTGAACACATCTCCAACAGCTTCGTTCTCTTCTCCAATATCCGGCGCAGGGTGCGACGCCACCAATCAGAACATAGGATTTCTTTTTAAAAAAGAAAATTAATCTCTCGACGGAAAATGAGACAAATCAAGCGCGTGCGACACAATAGTAAATAGCGACAAAAATTCCGCTGAAGAATAAAAGAATTCTTTTTTGCAGACACTTTTTCATTTGAAAGTGTCGAGACAAAATTAATCGAATGAAATAATATTTTGAAAGGTTTATTAAATTTTTAAAGTATTTTTAACATTTTAAAGTATGTACCTATTTCTACAGCACTCTCTCTCATACATACATAGGTACTAGGTAGGGACTATTCGCCTTGGGAGTTTCGGTCTGTATTTTATGGATATAATTTTCAGAAAGAGATGAGTTTTAAGTTTCGCCCTTAATTCTGTTCGGGCTGAAGTTAATTACAAGGGCCTGCTACTACAAAAGGCAAGGGCCCTGAATTTTGAACCGTAGAAGCTCGATCAACTGAACTTATTAGAGAATAAGATGTAAAATTAATAAGGGATAGCGGCAAATTTCTGAAGGAAAAAAAGACATTTTTATGTTAGAATAATTACATCCAAAATTTAATTCGCTGCACATTAACGTAATTGGTTTTACTGCTTTAGTGATATTATATCTTTTGCATCTAACAAAGAAACTTTTTTTACCCATCTACAGACTTTCATCATCCGTTCCGCAACAATATCGTAAGTATTATTGTTTTGTGCAATCCGGATAATCTAAATTCCGAATAATCATAATTCCGAATAATTGACATTCCGCATAATCGTGTTCCGGATAATCGAGGTTCTACTATTTCTGGGCTACGTTTTTGTTCCTTCATACTTGATAATGTATGGGTTTTGTTTTAGTAAATTGTTTTTTTTTTTTAATATTTCAATGCTATATAAGTCGGCAATGAATTGTATTTCTAAAGAGATTATGTAATAAATTAATACCGAAGTACCTACACAAATAAACATGATTCCAAAATTATTATTTTTATACGCGGCATTTATTTTTACTCGGAAGATAATTTCAATTTGTATGGATATTTCAGGCGAGTGCTTATAATAATTTGTTACCTCATCTGAGTTAACGCTCACCAATGTAATCTTTCTTTGGATTGCAAAATTGATCAAATTAACACCACAAGTGTGTTAAATCTCACGTAATGCCTGTAAATAACATAACTCCATTCTACATCAAACACCTTCTGTTGGGAAGTGAGTTAGCTAAGAGCTTTACAGATGCACTCATAGAGGGCAGTGCAAAGAGCTTGCTTGGAAGTCCGCAAGATGGCAGCTAGTAGTCAGTAGTCGCTAGGGCCAGTTAGGCTGCTTCCAGACAAACATGGTGTATGCAGATCTCATTTAGCCAGCTCCTAGTTAGGTCGACCATCGAAGTCACTCTTCAAATACGCGAAGTATTGAATAAATCCCAGATTTAATTTAAAGAATTTATTCTCTAAAATCTCCTTCTACGACGAGTTGGAGAACTGTTTGTGCAACAACACCTTCCAAATAGCGTTATCATTACATAACCCGGTTTAGTTAAACGAGTAGTGACAGCCCTGTTTCCGATTCAATTGACCTCAGTTCAGGCTCCACTGATTCCGGCTGAAATCGCGGCGCGACTAGCAATAATACTAAAATGCAGAGAATGGAGCAAATCTTTGCTATTGAAACGTTATAACTTGCCTTATAACGGAAAGGCGTGAAGGAATTTTCCGATGTACGATTGGTAAAATTATCGAATTCAATTAATTCTTATGTGCTTTTAATATGTGATATTTTTGTGGTACCATGACAAATCAGAAAAGTGAAGAAAAAAACTCACGTTACCTTAACTAAACCTTACCCCTTTCACGTGAATTCTGCACAAAAATCACAACTGCACCCTGCTAACCGGAGCCAGTGAGACTATGGCATCCCGAATTAAGGTATGTTATGAGGTTGAAGGGTATGGGGAACGAAGGAGATTAGAAGGGTAAAGGTAAGGAAGAACAGGGCTATTCAGACCTGGTCACCAAACACGGCTAAAGCCATTTAAAGCAGTTTCGGTTCTGAATGGTGGTCTTTCACTAGGGCGATAATGAGAGTGTCTACCATTCTGGAACGTGCTGCAAAATACCATATATTGTATATATCATATCCTATTTCTATGTACCTAAAACATCTACAATAATATTTTTCTCCTTTGTTTCAGGTAAGGCCATCAATAATATTATCTACAACAATTCCCTTGAGTTTCCTTGGATTTACGGTAAGTTGAAACTAGTTTCACTCTGATTAGTTATTTTTTAAGTCGAGTTTGTCCTTTTTATAGTTTGATCAAGAGTAAGTTAGAAATTTGTTAGATCTTTGTGAGTTTTTTTTTCCCGTTGACAGAGGTCATTTGCAATCATTTGGGAATTCCCAATTCCCCGGTAGACCATCATTCGATATGAGATTTTACTTGCGAGATTTTTCTTGCCGGTCAGTAGGTAGTATAAGGTATATATACTACAGGTTTTTAAAGTTAGATGTTTTCAGGTGTTACTGAAATAACACATCGACGAGGTTAATTCTCTTATTCTAGAAAACAAGTGAATGTGATCATGTCAACTGTCAACCTTTACGAATATATTCCAAATTTAAAAAATCGTTAAATTACATCCGAAATCAGCAAAATAACGAAAGTTTTCGTTTAGCTTTTTGGCTGCGGAAATGTGAAGTCGGAAGCGGGTCTCTTTATTGGGCACTCGTCTGCCGAATGAGAAAGGAGTGTTTTTCTTATTAAATAATAAACTTCCAAGCTTTCTTATTTCCCATCTGCTTCCCGTTCCCAATTTAATACATACCATTTTAAGATCATGGTGTCCTCGTAGTACAAGCGAGAAACTGGTAAATCTACAAATTTGGAGTGGATTATAAGTTTTTTTCATTTTTATTTTCGTTTTCGAGTAAATCTAGTCCAAAGATGATCGAAATTTTTTCAAATCTATTTTTAAAAAACTAGTTCAATTTTAGTCATGTCTTTTAAAATGTGTCGAAGTTTGTAATCTTTCCGGACACCGTGTATTATACTTTTTAAAGTCTCCTATTTGACTTCCGTCAATACAATAAATGGTAATTTTACAATAATTAGGTCAGAAGTATGAAAATAATTTCTTGGAAAGGAATCTCTTCCCATAAGTATGAATCTATTAATATTCTTAGAATAAAATCTTTCCACGTCAGTCCGAAGTTAACAAAATTATTCCTTCAAGTAATTTTTCCCTGAATGAAGTTATTATATTGAAAAAAGCGGTGCGTACATAGATATGGTTAGGTAATTCGCAGTCATTAGGGATTACCGACGGCTGCCGGACAAAAGTACAAAGGTGGCTTTTAAGACCCGGGAGCTTTTGTCGAACAAGGAGCATTGTCCGCTACAAAAGCTCTTGCAAAAAAGGGTCATTCGGAGGGCTGAGGGTAATAGCCGACCAATATTTTACTGTATCATAAAATATATTTTTGTGACTTCTTGTAAATTAAGGCGATGCACTACGTCGTGTAATATTTTAAATTGAGCCGCTATCAATACCAACCCTTACGTAGATGGCGATAAGGTTTAAAATTCCCGCTTAACACCAACCGCCTGTTTTGATTTATGCAAGAAAAAAACATGGCCAAAAAGTGCCTTTTATTTTATTTTGTGGATGTTCAGGCATAAATATTAAAAAATTTTTCGATCATTTTATAAATAACTTAATTTTCCACATTATACAATAAAATCATAACCGAAAATGGGTTCGTAAGTAGGAGATTTTGAACTTTAAAGCAGTTTTCATAGGCCTTTACATTATTTTTTTCTGGGCTTATAAAAAAACTTATCTAAAAAATACTCGATTATTTCAAAGGCTATGATGTATTCTACTCGCAGTATTTAATTAAAGCATCTGAAACATTTCTAGGCGACCAAATTTTCAAACCAAAAACACATGATTTTGCATTACTACGTATGGCATCGCCTTAAGTGAAAAATATTTAACAAATTATTATAAGCAATAATTAGTCCTGAAATATCCATACAAATTGAAAATATCTCCCGAGTAAAAATAAATGCCGCCGACGGGAATTGAACCCGCATCTTCTGATGTCCGGTCAAGTGCTCTGGACCACTGAGCTACGTCGGCTTATTTCCAACGCGCCAAATAATTCAATATATATACCAGTACTTCAATCAACAATTACTGCTTATTATATTTTTTCATCTGTAAACAACCAAATTTTTGTAGTAAATGCTTTGTTAGTGCTAAATTTCCTACTAGATGGCGTCGAGACATATTATATCTACATTTGTTGGTGAAATATTTTGACTCGTCAAATATTATTATTTTTTATAATGATAAACTAATGTTTATAAGACAAGGTTGCATAGCAAACAAAGGATAACAAATTATTATAAGCGACTAATTATTGCTTATAATAATTTATATATTAGAAACATCTCATATCTCTCGATTCGGTTTTCCAGAGCTCTTGAGTAATGACATTTGCATATTTTTTTTTCTATCTGGCATTTGTTGGTCAAACTAATAAATTGTTACTATCCTCCAAAATGAAAAAGAGTTGCTTAATTTTAAGTTTAATTCTTAAATCGTAGAAATATCTTAAAAATTACCATAACCCCCAGGCTAGTATTTTTTTAAATAACTTTTCCAATAGCATGTAACAAAACTTTTAATGCTATTTTTACGTAAAAATAGTTAATAAGCTCTGAAATTTATATAAAAAAAGTTAAATTTTATTACTTGAAATCGATATTTTTTCTTTAACATAATTTATAATTAACTAGGAACATAACGAGCTTTATAATCGTAAAGTTTTAAAATGATGATTTTATTGGTAATCAATTATTGAACAAATCCAGTTTTGGTTTTCAATGGAAACTTCAAAGGAACGTTGAAAAGTTTTACTTTGATATTTAAAATAATATTCCTTAGAATATTCTCAAAATGGTATCACTTAAGTTTTCCGTCCGAGAGTTTGTACTGGTGCAAATTATACAACTTAGAATAATTTATGTTAAAGTTCTTTTCGGTACTCTTAAATAATTCCTCTTGCAATTAGCACATTTTGCGAATCTCTATGCAAAGACAGTGGAGGACATTAGAGTACCTAATTAAAAAATTTTACTGAATACTTTCATTTAATATATTAATTTAATTAGAGAAGAACTGAAAGAATGGTATGTTTTCATAAAACAGTCCCAGGAACAATCATTTATTTACTGTCATCAATTAATTAAACAAATTCTTTTTATTTGATCCAAAAAATACTTAACCTTCATTACCCCGAATATTTCAATTCTCATGAATTCTCTGCTTGTAGGAATTGCAGTGCGACTGAAATCAATTTATGTGAAGTACCTTTAACAGAAAAAACACTTACTAATTCTAACCTAACTATACTAATAAAAATACTTTTTACTGTACTAACCCAACTATACTAATAAAAATATATTTTACTAAACTAACCTGCTGTTCACGTCTCGTAATAATTGAATGCTTCGAAGTAAACTGAATAATTTAACAAATTTCGCCCAATCTCACTTTAATCAATCAAGTAGGTAATCCAGTTGTAATCTCTTTATTCTAGTGAATTTAATTTAAATATAAAATATATTTCGTTACATAGTTAATGTATTGATATGTACATATTTAAACATAAGACATGATGTTTAACAAATAGGTTCCACTATTTTACCCCCACGTTTGGTGACTTTTAGCAGGCATGCTCGGGATCATGGGGTGAGGTTTGTCTAGGTTTTGGCGGGGGCTGCTTTAGCCCACCTACGGCGTGGCGGGTCGGATCGGGGGTGTCTGGTTGAGGGAGACCTTTTGACTTCTCCAGCCGGACTCGCTCTCAACCCATTGCTTTACACCACAGTGGGAGGGATGAATTAATATATCCACTAGAGGTGGGTGAGTTCTGCATTTTTCCGGAGGCATCCGAGGACTGCTTCCTTTTAAAAGAACTCGAGTTCTTGGAGTGGGTCCCGGGTCCGAGTTCTTGGGTGCGGACTGGGTACTGGGCGACTACCGGGACGCACGGGTCCGGCCAAGGACTCGGCACTCGGACTCGGATAGAACCCGCGAAAGAACTCGGACCCGTAGCAGGACAAGGACCCGCACAAGAACTCGGACCCACACGAGAACACGGAGTCAATCCCGTCACCCATCGCACCCGAGTCGCGAGTTGTGCAGTTTACATTTTGGCGAAGTTCAACGAAATCCATTCGTGTCTTGTCGTGTTCCAGCTGATTGGGCTACGGCTAATGCGAGGCCGTAACGGATGTAGTATTAGGTTCCAAGTTCCAGATGATAATTTTAGCACACGCGTAAGCAGTAATAAATCAAATGTAGTAACATAAATTTCGGTTGTCGTTGAGAATTTGTCGTTTTCATAATCTCTGTCCATCGATATAGATAAAGGTACTTGGTCGAAGCCTCTATCAAATGAAACTCAGTAAAGGCGAGATGTTTTAAAAACAAAGTCAGGAAGTAGTTAGGTACAGCATTGAACTATTAAAATTTTAACAATTAACAACATGTTTTAATATCTATTTATTCCGAAATTATCACGTGAAACACACGAGCAAACGCATGCTAAAAACCGGCACACAGCAAAACACACGAGACAAACGCGTGCACAGCAGACCTCCCACCGCGCCGTGGAGCACGTGTAGGTCGTGTAGTCGATATGATTTTGTGACAAAATGAATATTATATTCCTCTCAGCGTTTCCCAAACTTGTTTCCGCAGTCCTTTTGGTTTTATTTTTTTCACAGATCCACAAAATTTTATTTCACTCAATATTGACGTATTGTTTAAATAAAATCTAATTCAGTACCTACACATTTTAGAACCTACCTATTTACATTAAAAAAAACTAAACTTAATTAATATTTTTTAAAGGAATGTAAGACAGTATAAATATGTAGAAAAAGTGCACGGCGTAATGCACAAGATTAAGAAGTTACCGCTTCATCGATATAATAAGTATAGATTAGCCCTCCCATACCTAATTTCAATCCAAAAGTAATACCACCTAACGCGTCATTTCATAATACTACTAGGTACCTACCTACCGATCGAGTTCCGTCGCATCTGTTGCGTAACGTGGTTTTTTTCTTAGGAAGAATTTAAACATTTTGATCTTTTGTTACTTTTCTTTGTACGCTGCCTCGGATCTATCTGTTAGGTACATCTATTTTTGAAGTATTCATATAACTGATCAATTTGTTAATAATAAAGTTTGCGATAGCCCGTACCTAAAATACTACGGACTGCCTCATGTTTGTGTTTGAAAAAAAAAGATTTTCACAAAACTAGCGATTCTGTTGCCGCGAACTTACTGGAGGACAAATTTGCTCCACACAGACCAATAAAAGGTAAAAAACCAATGCTTATTGTGATCTTTGGACTGCGAGAAAATGCACTTTGTTTTTGATAAATGTTTACGTAAACCAATGTTTTTGGTTCGGGTGGCATTTTTAAGATCACAGGGCTTGTCTAGAGATACTTGGTCGAAGGACCGCTTAGATAGTTTGGACATGAAGAGCGGAGAAAGGTGTTTCAGGAGATTATTAGATTAGTGTGTGTGTAATATGGAAGATTGATTTGCGGTATAAGTCAGGGAAGACAGAGGCCATTTCACAACCACCTGAATCAAATTCCTAAGATTATCTTTATTTATTTATTTAGTACAGGATGCACATAATGTTGGATATTTGGCATAGCGCCGTTTTGTGAAAAAATCACCTTATGGGCGCTGTAATATGTCATAGGTATCACAAAATGAGAGTCGTAATTCATAACAGAAGACAATAATATTTTGTTATGAGATGAAGTTAAATATAAAATAATAAATTAATTAGAGTTTTTATTTTATCCAGACTCCAGACCCACCATTTGGGAAACGCTGTAACAAACAATCGGCTTGGCTGCAACTCCCGAATTATCTGATTTAGCCAACAATTTTTTTAAAAATATGTAAAAAGGGACGAACAATGGGCTTGATTTAAGGTAATAACTTTCGGATGGCTGAGCCTTCCAAGGTTGTTCCTTCAAAATCCAATGAACTTGTTTTATCTGTTTTCTGTAGTCGTTGTAGTTATTAACAGTGACAACAAAAAATACAATATTTACAATGAAGTGTTATGGATATTATAAATAATAGGCAAGATGCTTTTTAGTGGCTTGTGTTTTTTAGAAGATAAATAAAAACATCCACTGGAGCGCTTTTCGTCAAATTTTTGCAAGTATTGCAATATCTTAGTAGCACCTCTAGGTACATCCTAGAGTACTTAGTGAGTCTAAAAATATTGGAAAAATGGTAAAATCTAGGTGAATTCATTGGCTATAAGCCGCAATAATCATTTCTTATTGTTTCAATACTAATATTTTGAGGAATGCTGTTAATTGTATCGAATGGCAGAATTGATTGCTGAAACAGAATTGATTGATAAAACTATCGACAATACTAGGGTAAGAATCATTTTTTTTTAAAGTGAAAACCCCAGTCACAGCCTAATTTTTATACACCTAATTAAATTAAATATTACTTAACTTATTTTTTTTTACATCACTCAAATAATTTATTGCTATTATTGATTTATTAGTACATGTCAGTCGATATTATTATTTAACTAATTAGCTCATCGGTTTAGAAAAGCAACTCATAACCCCAAATAACTCCAATAAGTACTAGATATTAAACAATAAACAAAACATCCACTTACTGTAAAGCAGGTAAACAGAAGATGTCTTCACCACCAGAACTTACCACTCACTGCAGGACTCGCGAGGCCGGTGGTGGAGGGAGGCATTCGGGTTCGAGACCCCGAGTCCGAGTTTTCTGGGAGTTGTGGATTAGGGGCATTCGGGTCCGAGTCCAAGTCCTTAGAGGCATTCTCGGGTCCGGGTTCTCTGGGAGTCGTTGATTGGAGGCATTCGGGTCCGAGTCCCAGACCGAGTTCTCTGGGAGTGGTTGATTACGAAAAGGAGTGGGAGTAGGACCCGCTTCCCGCAAAGGACTCGGGCTCAAGGACTCAATCCGGCTGAACCTACACATCGCTAATATCCACCACTCCTAGACACATTGACCCCCACATTCCTACCTACAACTCATATCTTTTTATCTTCCCAGAAATTCCTCTCATTCCTTTCCGAAATCGTGGAGCTAATTTAAAAAAATATGTCCTCCAACATTCTTTCGCCGAACCACCGGAAACTACGCGCGCAGCTTATCGCGTTCAATAGTAGAACACGTTTCGACGAGATATTAGTACCCAATAGCGTCTATACTTGTATCCATTTGAGTTAAGGCGATGCCATACGTAGTAATGCAAAATCATGTGTCTTTGGTTTGAAAATTTGAAATGTTTCAGATGCTTTAATTAAATACTGTGAGTAGAATACATCATGGCCTTTGAAATAATCGAGTATTTTTTAGATAAGCCTTTTTATAAGCCCAGAAAAAAATAGTGTAAAGCCCTATGAAAACTGCTTTAAAGTTCAAAATCTCCTACTTACGAACCCATTTTCGGTTATGATTTTATTGTATAATGTGGCAAATTAAGTGATTTATAAAATGATCGAAAAAAAATTAAATATTTATACCTGAACATCCACAAAATAAAATAAAAGGCACTTTTTGGCCATGTTTTTTTCTTGCATAAATCAAAACAGGCGGATGGTGTTAAGCGGGAATTTAAACCTTATCGCCATCTACGTAAGGGTTGTTATTGATAGCGGCTCAATTTAAAATATTACACGACGTAGTGCATCGCCTTAACGCCGAAGAAATACATAAAATTATATACCTCATCTCATTGATGTGTTACTTAGTCTATGACCTATCTGGATAAAATATATCAACAACTGACAATATTTTGTCTATTTAGAAATTTAGCTAATCAAAACACATTTAAGTGAATTTAAATTTTTAAAATATTTCCTGAAAAACAATCAATTTTGTAGCATCGTGTTTTGCGAAGACTTTCCTCTTTGGTTTGGGCTGCATTTTTAATAGACTCTAATGTAATCAAAAGCGCTTCACGACGCTTCATAAGATATTACGAGATAAACCAAAAAGTGTTTCTCGTGGCAGTGGCAAAATTGAAACATAATAAGTTCCGTCATGTGATTATTCTCTCGAGATATTTTATATTATGCAAATCAGAAAGCTTGCCTAAGAAGCGCAGTATAAAATTGCCACCAACCACCGACCTACCTACTAACCTCTTTCAAGATATTATTTTATGCACGGGTAACGTTTTTAGCTGCACTGGAATGCACGAGAATCTTATAAGATCCAATTAAAAACGGCGTGTTCTCATATGATCTTCTAATATCTCGATAATGGATCGTGTTTTTTTTTGTTTTAACATTAACCCTTCGCAAAATAATTGCTCTCAGGGCCAATGTTATCTTTGTGGATGATGTGTGGAAGATCTTAGGGATATAAGGGAGGGAAGGAAGTTCTAGGTAATAAAAGGGTATGAGAGGTGAGTAGGAATCTAGGTATAAGTGTGTCCAGGAGTTACATAACTTATGAATCTATCAGATGGAGAGGTCGAACTAAACCAGCCTCTCCCGATCTGGCCCGCTACCCAGCTGGTGCGCAGGCGCACCTATCACCAAATCCTGAACCCATCTCACCCGTTGAACCTAGGCACCCCTGCTAAATCACCAAACGTTGCGGACCACTTGGGGTTACTTATGGCAGAGGTGTTGGTTATCCGATAAATGGTTATCGGGGCGGCGTAACCCAATCCCACCTTTCAAATTGTATGTATTCAAACCTATCGTAGTATCAATTTTGAGACCCACACGTTTTATAGATTAAAACTAGTGTGCAATTTATACTAGCAATAAATAAATAAAACAATTTTATCTTTGAACCATCCCAAGTGGCATGGATAAACTAAGAAATATGTGAAGTTTTTCCCACAGAATCTTCTCCAGTATGTATCTAATTTGGAAGCTTTCCTATCCCCATATTGGTACCTCCTTGCTTCATGGCGCGGCTGACCTATATTTTAGTAATATAATATTATAAATGAATTTCAACAGAGGATGAAAGAGAAGCATTAACATAACAACTAGCACACTATTTGACTTGAATCCATTAGTATCAAACTACTCCGCTTTCTCTGCTTTCGTAATATTATGTTGTTATAATAATATTTGTGTTTTATATTTATTTTGATGTGTGTACACAACCGAATATAAATTTCACTTTGACGGCGTATGCTTGCCCTGTCATGTCAGTTCAAAAAATGACGACCCTGTTATTTTTTTTTTTTTTGCTTTCTGTCTATATTATTTATTTACGTATTATTCGTTTCTACGTTTTTTGTTCGCACAGTTTTTCTAATAAATTGTTGAATCGGTAAGCCGAATATAGCCGTTCCTGTCGTGTATGCTGATCTAAATTAGGTAATATTTTGCTGTCCGATGATATTTTTAACAAAAAATATTTTTTCGGTCACACGAATCCACTGATCACACTGCCACACGTCGCAACGGATCACGTGATGAGCGCTCGTCTTGTCTATTATGCTGCGTATACAAATGAGAAAATTTTCCCGAGCCGAGCCTCGGATTATGGGTAACGAACCATGTAATCGCAAACGTCGTTTTGGTTGCTTTGGTTGCTCCGTTCCTTTCCCATAATTCGTGGTTCGGCCCGCGCTTTTTTGTCATGTTTATACGCAGCCGTAGAGTGTGTAGCACGTGATGCGCTAGGTTGTACCCAGTGGCGACGTGTGATGGAAAATTATAATAAAATTTTTTATTGAAAAAAATGTGAAGGTACAGCAAAATGACGTCCAAATTTTTTATTCCAAATATTCCCTCGAATCGCTGGTTAAAGCCTTTCGGGTACGTGGGGATACACCGTATATGTATTAATACATCTGTCAGCTTTTCTTTATCTCCGTCTAGTGCTTTCTCCTGTCCTTTATTATTTTATTTATTTGTCATTTTTGTAAAGAATGCTGCAAAAGTGTAGCAACTGCTCCCCACTGTCCGGAGGCAGTGTAACCATCACGTCCTCACGAAGTATTTTGGGAGTGAGGATGACAAGGAGATGGAGAGATGGTCGTACTCAATAATGATACTTCATCTTGTACTGATATTTATTGGGGAGCTGCTTGAAAAAAAGAGGCTCACAACTAACGTGCATCGCCTTTTATAAGATCTTGCAAGCATTCCATCTCGCTTGCACTCATCCACATTCGTACAGACATCACATAAAGCATTGATTCGATTCTGAACGGTGGTCTTTCACTGAGTTTAAATATTTAAATGTGATACCTACCATTTTGTCCCAAATCTACTTACTATACAAAATTAGATCTCACTTCTGCTACACCAAAAAAAAAAAGTTTTTGTTCACCTGTGTACCTGATATTTATAATTATGTGTACAATAGTATTGTTCAACATAATAACATACCATATTTTCGTTTCGGCAACAAGTTATTGCTCGTTATGATCATCGTAGATTCAATATTTCCTTTACTTACTTAAACAGTTGATTGTTTTGCAAAGTAAGGATCAATATTGACGAAAACATACTGGAGTGGTATAATATTGTGAACTTGTATCAAGTTTAATTTAACTCCATTTTGATTTAAAGTTTTTCTTGAAAAAAACGAATTACTTATTTATATTATGTTTTGTAATTATTATTTCGCGTGATTGCTGTTTCGCCTTCTGAAGCCATTATAAAACTGTGGTGAAGTCAATTACAAAGAATTTTTTAAATATTATTTCCATGCAGGTACTTATAATGAAACACAAATTATTTTTATTTTTAATTTCCGATGCCATTATTGATTTAATCAATATTTAATTAAAATCAACAATGGCACATTTAATAATAATAAAATTTTTCCCCATTCCAAATTGTTTCCCCATTTTACAATTTTATAAGACAATATTTGCATATAAATAAAACGGACTGTATTGAAATTAAGGTAAATTTAACGAACTTAAATGAAATATTGAGAAATAAAATAAAAGTAAAAATAAAGCCAATAATAAGAAATTAGGCAATATGTATGAAATTATTAGGAAGGTTTAAAAAATATATATTTTTGTAAAACCTCACAAGAGTCCTAACTGCTCCCAACCGTCTGGAGCCAGTGAGACTATGGCATCCCCAATTGTGATATTTCGTGAGGCTGAAGGTAATGGGGAAGGGAAGGAGATGGGGAATAAATAATTTAAGCGACGTTATATTTCTGAAACGTGGTCTTACACCAGGGTGATACTAAAAGTATCTTCCACTCTGAAAAGGGCCGCAAATATACTTTACAATTATTTGAAATGAGTAAATTGTGAAATAACACAAATGAATCAAATAAAATTTACTTGCGCACGCCGGGATTTGAAACCGCCACCTCTGGCTTGCTAGTCGAGTCTTACCTTTCGACCACAGAAGCCGTCAAACTAGAAATTCTGATTAATAAGGGGTTGTGAATAATAAGAGTACCACATTTATTTTATAGTATTTTTTTTTTAATATCTTTTTATGTCATCAAATCCATATCTTAATCTATATAAATGAAAGAAAAAAAACGATATTACTGTCTGCCTCAATTACATATAAATGTTAAGTTTGTAATTGAATATTCTTAAATTTTAAATACATACAAACATAATATATACGATTACGCGATCTATCTCAAGACTCTTATTTATTTATTTATTTATTATTGGATAATTTGTATAGCGCCGCTTTTGTGAGATATCACCCCAGGGGCGCTTTACAGTTGATGCAGGTATTACAGAAAATATAAATATTACAAAAATAGAGTGAAGTTAAGTTAAGTAAAATGAAGTAAGGGTACAGGTGACACGAAGATAGAAGATGGAGACTCTGCAGCAAGAATCCCAGGTGGTGAAGAAACTGGTCCAGCTGCTGCAGCGAAAGAGTCCACCGCGTCCACCAACTGTGCCAGCACGAGGTTCGTCATCCGTCCAGGTATGTGTCTGCTGCTAATAAAGCGCTGACACACTATCCTCTCACAGATACCAGACCTTGGCAGCACCGCTGTGACGTTCTACGAAGATAGAAGATGGAGACTCTGCAGCAAGAATCCTAAGTGGTGAAGGAACTGGACCAGCTGCTGCAGTAAGAGAGTCCACCGCGTCCAACAACAGCGTCCAGGTATGTATCTGCTGCTAATAAAGCGCTGACACCTCACATAGATAAGAGACCCTGGTAGCACCGCTGTGACGTTTGGCAAGTCCATCATTTATCTCCATGTAACCCTGTTCCTGGTAATTGTTGAAGTGGTGCATTCTGTCCGCAATAAAAAGCGACGGTTGGGTAATAACTTACCATGGGCTTAGTAAAAAACTTGTGTCCAAGCTTGCCCAGTTTCCGAGAATTTTGTTGAAAACATCTGGAGTGCATTTACCGGTCGCCGTTCGTTTCGAAAGTCCAATATTTTTGAGCAAATTTCAGAATATTCACTTTAAAACACTGCACTCAAATCACATATTATAAAGTTCTAATAATTATTAAGTTTATTTTTATTTAAGTTCAAATGTTGATGGATTGATTTTAAAAATAATTTCAAAGGGATGTTGCCTCATTTCCCTTGAAAATACTAAAAAAACACAAAGCGGTTGGAGGAAGCGTTAGGACGCGTCCTGCTGCCACGAAGGGCGCTACAGTAATGATAAATTGATAAATAAATAAATATATACAAACATAATATAACCCACGATTTCGCGATCTAACTCAAGACTCTAGATCAGGGGTTCCGAACCTTTTTGTTTGTTCTCTAAAGCGCATTCTAATATGTCGTTAGGGTGGCGGGCACCACCTATTTTTAATCGACAGACTCTGGGCAGCAATCACAATCAAAATGACAACAACGCGGTTCCAGGCGGGGAATGCTATTTGCACATTTCACTCCTTGTACACGCCGAAAACCCCTAAGTGAGCCGATGATCGCCGAACCGATAGAGACGTTACGAGCACGTGACTACTGTCAGTTTGGCTGTCGGGCCATGCTTATTGCTTTCACTGACAAACAGAGTTGGCAGAGTCATGTATTTTGGCGCCTTCGGCGTTCATCAGCTCAGTTTGTGGCGTTCGTTAACTTCGGGTTTTTTGCGTGTACAAGGAGTGATGTGCAAATAGAAATCTCCGTTCCAGGCTAGCGTGAAGAGTGCAGTCTGGCTCGCCGCTAGACAGGTTGCGACAAGTACTGTCAGCAAAGGAATCACTCTTACATGCAATATCGCAAACATATGAACGTATTTAATAAACCTAGGCCCTCAAAAAAATTAAAATACTAACAAATAAATAAAAATAATTCACATTTTTAATTAATGTTTATGAAAAAATTATTTCACTGTCGAATAGTGGCGGGCACATACGAATCGTGGCACCATGGCGCCCGCGGGCACGGGGTTGGGAACCCCTGCTCTAGATGAATAAATAAGTACATACGAACATAATAAAACCCACGAATTCGCGATCTAACTCAAGACTCTAAATTCTAGATGAATAAATAAATACACACAAACATAATATAACACACAATTACGATCTAACTCAAGACTCTTGATGAATAAATAAATACATACAAACATAATATAACCCACGATTTCGCGATCTAACTCAAGACTCTTGATGAATAAATAAATAATACAAACATACTATAACCCACGATTTCGCGATCTAACTCATGACTCTTGATGAATAAATAAATACATACAAACATACTATAACCCACGATTTCGCGATCTAACTCAAGACTCTTGAAGAATAAATAAATACATACAAACATAATATAACCCACGATTTCGCGATCTAACTCGAGACTCTTGATGAATAAATAAATACATACAAACATACTATAACCCACGATTACGCGATCTAACTCAAGACTCTTGATGAATAAATAAATACATACAAACATAATATAACCCACGATTTCGCAATCTAACTCAAGACTCTTGATGAATAAATAAATACATACAAACATACTATAACCCACGATTTCGCGATCTAACTCAAGACTCTTGATGAATAAATAAATACATACAAACATACTATAACCCACGATTTCGCGATTTAACTCAAAACTCTTGATGAATAAATAAATACAATCAAACATACTATAACCCACGATTTCGCGATCTAACTCAAGACTCTTGATGAATAAATAAATAATTTGATATTTCAGCTACTGCCTTCACCCCATGTAAATAATCTTATAATTATTATTTTTCTTTTCTGTTCATCTTTACACCATAAATTACAATGGTCTTTGATGGGCCTGTCTCTTTTGAGTTCGGGTATCGATGTAAGATTAACGTATTATTTTTAAGCAATAAGTAATAGTCTTAAACACGTATATAAATGGAAAAAATCTTCCGCGAAATAATACATCAAAATAAAACGTGCTATGTATAAAATATGTTGTCTCTTAAACATTTGTTTATCATTAAAAATAATAATTTTTGACAAGTCAAAATATTTCACCAATAAATTTTTTTTTTTTTTTTTTTTTTTTAAAAAGAAAGACAAACATTCCCGGGTCACGAATAACCCAACAATGTTTGAAAATCTCCTACTACCACCACAGAAAGCCGAAAATGTTGCTTGTGTTGTGATGGAGGACTTAGCCAGCCGAGGAATCGAACACGCGACGCTCGGGTGAGACCCAAGCGCTATGCCCACTCAACCACTGACCGGTCATGAAGATATAATATGTCTCGACGCCATCTAGTAGGAGATTTAGCATTATCAATGCCTTTCCTACTCAAATAAACTTGGTTGTTTTTTTAGTGAAAAATTGTTGAATGAATAATACAAGTATATATTAATAATTTGGCGGGTTTTTAATGAGCACATGTAGCGCAATTGTTTGAGCCACTGACCGGCTGCGGGATCAATTTTCGTCTGCTGCATGTATTTTTTCTCGGAAGATTTTTTCAATTTATATATGTGTTTCAGGATAATAATAATTGCTTAAAAATAATATGTTATCCTTTGTGCTTTGCATAAAAAACCTTGTCTTTTAAACATTAGTTTATTATTAAAAATAGTGATGATAAGATTAGCATTTTTTTTTCGAGCTACGAAAATATGCCATTAATATACAAATAAACGTAGAATTTTTGTAGAAAAAATTATTTTAGCATCATGATATAAAGACCACAATAAATGCCAAGTGGGCGTGTTCAGCGATCCAAATATTTGCCCAATTAAGGCTTAAATATCCAATAAAAAAATTTCTTTATCAAATTCAAATGGGAAGGAGATTACGATGTCAGGCACGTGTAAATGAGACAACCCTGGTCTATTGGGCTAAATTGAACATTTATTACCATTCAAATTTGTTCTGAGGGCATTTATTGTTTTCGTATTTATTCTATGTATAAATCCTTAATTGAAATTTAAAGAAAAATGCTCTTTAAAATATATGGATTATAATTAAGTAGGCAAATATTTAAGTATCTACTTACAAATCTTAAGATTTCAGTGGAAATTCGCGTTTAAAAAACATACTCTTTTGGCCGCGAGGTCTACTGTTCAAAGAAAAGTACTAGATAGTTTATTTTGGTTTGTAGTATCAACACGGAAACCATGAAAATCAGTATGTATTAGTTGAAAATCTAACTGACCGTATCGCTTTTAACTATCCATCGTATTTATTAAATGACCGTATCGTTTTTAACTAGCTAACATATTTATTTATCTTAACTTTTGCATGAGAGAATTGCATTAGTTCTCCTCCAGTCCGCAGTTAGTAATGGCTTGCAGCTTCTTGTTCATATGTTTCCGAATGCACCGTCTACCATCTACCTACTACTCGCAACTAGAATAATATACGAGACCGTGTACCTTGTACACTAATGTATATTGTGGTAACATGAAAATGTGTATGTAATGTACATGAATACTTACTGAAAGTATATGTTCATGTTTCGCACGTAAATTAATGTGGATTAGTTTCGCTACCCGATTTCGCCTCTGTTCCTGGATTCTTTTGTCCCATTGAACAGTGAAATATTATATTATTATGCCAGTGATAATAATTTTCAATTTTGTTAAATTTTTCCATAGCTACTACGCTGACACGGACACTCTTCTTTGTATAAATATATTAATCATCATGAGAGAGATTAAATAAATGAATTGACACTTTATTATGATACAATACAGATAATTCCGTGTGGAAGCTCTGTTTCGATACAATCCTTATTTACTTACTGCGCATGTACTTATTTACTTCTAAAATAACTTCTTGTTATTATTTTTTTACTACTTCCGATTTTATGTCCGGGTTAAATCTTCCCCATAGGAAAAACCAAACCCTTCCACTCACTTTTCCACAAATGATCATCTAGTCAATCAACACTATGCAAATGACGGGAATTGATCCCGCAGCCGGTCAGGTGCTCAAACAATTGCTCTACATCTGCTTATTAAAAACCCGCCAAATTATTAATATGTACTGGTATTATTCATTCAACAATTTTTCACTAAAAAAACAACCAAGTTTATTTTAGTCTGAAAGGCATTGATAATGCTAAATCTCCTACTAGATGGCGTTGAGACATATTATATCTTCATTTATGGGTGAAATATTTTATACATAGCACATATTATTTTAATGTATTCTTTCGCGGAAGATTTTTTCCATTTATATACGTGTTTAAGGCTATTACTTATTGCTTAAAAATAATACGTTAATCTTACATCGATACGCGAACTCACAAGAGACAGGCCCATCAAAGACCATTGTAATTTATGGTGTAAAGATGGACAGAAAAGAAAAATAATTATTATAAGATTATTTACATGGTGTGAAGGCAGTAGCTGAAATATTAAATTTTTTTTTATTCATCAAGAGTCTTGAGTTAGATTCCGAAATCGTGGGTTATATTATGTTTGCATGTATTTATTTATTCATAAAGAGTCTTGATTTAGATCGCATAATCGTGTGTTATATTATGTTTGGATGTATTTAAAATTTAAGAATATTCAATTACAAACTCAACATTTATATGTAATTGAGGCAGACAGTAATATCGTTTTTTTTTCTTTCTTTTATAACGATTAAGATATAGATTTGATGACCAAAAAAGATATTTGCAAACAAAAATACTAAAAAATAAACGTGGTACACTTATTATTCACAACCCCTTATTAATCAGAATTTCTAATTTGACGGCTTCTGTGGTCAAAAGGTAAGACTCTCGACTAGCAAGCCAGAGGTGGCGGTTTCAAATCCCGGCGTGCGCAAGTAAATTTTATTTGATTCATTTGTGTTATTTCACAATTTACTCATTTCAAATAATTGTAAAGTATATTTGCGGCCCTTTTCAGAGTGGAAGATACTTTAGTATCACCCTGGTGTAAGACCACGTTTCAGAAATATAACGTCGCTTAAAATGGCTTTGGCCGTGATTCATGACCAGATCTGAATACCCAGGTACTTTCCCACCTTCCTATTCTCCATCTCTTTCCCTTCCCCATTACCTTCAGCCTCACAACATATCACAATTGGGGATGCCATAGTCTCACTGTCTCCAGACGGTTGGGAGAAATTAGAACTCTTGTGCGGTTTTACAAAAATATATATATTTTTTAAAACCTTCCTAATAATTTCATACATATTGCCTAATTTCTTATTACTGGCTTTATTTTTACTTTTATTTCATTTCTCAATATTTCATTTAAGTTCGTTAAATTTACCTTAATTTCAATACAGTCCGTTTTATTTATATGCAAATTTTGTCTTATAAAATTGTTAAATGGGGAAACAATTTGGAAAGGGGAAAATTTTTTAAATTTTCATGTGAACATTTTCATGGCGCTACAGTATTTCGGTAGGCAAAATAGTTGGCGATAAGTATTATTGTAACCAGTGGCGGCTCGTGACTTTTTGCTAATATTAAAAAAATGGCGTTATTGATGTTGTTGTAGCTGAAAACGATTTTTTTTTCTAAAAATAGATTTTTTGAATGAAGATTTTTAGGAGATCCGCGTGGCGCACGGATAAACTGAAATTTCCTGAAAATCTTATTTACAGAAAAAAAAAATAAAAAATCGTTTTCATCAACAACAACATCAGAAATGCCATTTTTAATAATATTAGCACTCTAGTAGGTACCTACCGCCAAAAGTCACGAACCGCCACTGATTGTTACCGAATTTTAGCTTATGGCAATGGGATACAATGCATCCACAGTTCTGACGCATACAGCGATGCGCGGAATGTGTTGAATACATAGACATATGAATATTAGTAGACCTGCCCTAAGTGATTAAAAGCGTATTATCCCCACTCCCCATACCGGTTCCATTGGAGCCGGCTGTGCTCGCGTATGGCCTCAAGTGAATTTTGAAAACGTGACGTCATCATTCTTGTGCGAACTATGGTCGAGGCATCATCGGTTCATTTTACGAAATAACACGGCAAAATGTTGACTTGTGATATGAAAACTTGTAAAAATAGATGTGAAAAAGAGAATAAACCCAATTGTCGTATTACATTCCATAAGTAAGCATTATTTTACTTTATTTTAAGCTTATTCACACCGTATTATATGGATCAGTTTTAGAAACATATACTATCACATCACAATGTAGCGATTCTCAAGTGTGCTCATCGTTGTTTACTGGGGTAAGTAAATTATGAAACATTTGTAAAAGTGTCTTAACTAAATACTCTGAAACTAACTACGACTCTGAAAATAGAAGCTGCCTTACTTTGCCGAATTTGGACTTCGCAAATTAGTTCATAACGTGGCGAGTAATTTGCGCTCCCATGTAAAAATGTCTATTCATTCAAAAGCAGATTTTACTTTTAAGAACTAAATGGTGATATTATAATGCGAGATGCATATTTACTGTCAGATTGATTTATTGACGAATCACAGTCAGCCTTACCCCCTTCGTTCTTCAACAGTTGATTTTACCCCTCGCCATTATCTTCTCGTCTATTAATTCCTATGTCTGTGGTTGAATAGTATTATTTTGACGTTTGTACTGCAAAAGTGAAAACGCCTTGACGACTTACCCGCTCTAACCGATATCGCTCTTCTTTGTCATTCCATATCCTCTATGTTAGTTTTTACATTTGAAAACCATTACAATTGATTTGGCCTTCTTATATACAAGGTTATGATTTTGTATAAAATCTTAACATATTATTTGAGTAGTTTCTTTAGTGCGTTGATGGTGCTAGAAAAACCATATCATCTGCGTAATTAATATTATTTACTCATACTCCTTGAACATGGCAACTTATTTTTGTGTTTAATAAAATAAGTTTTGATATTTGATCTGTCTTGTCTGGTGACTTAGTGTTTACGACAATTTATTTTTAGAATAATTAAGAGCCTTTAGTACGCCTTGTTCTTTGTAATATCTACATTTATGTTTTATTAACTTCATTAACACACGTGTTATGCGAAACCATTGAATGGAACTTCATCGGGCTTACATAATTATTCCAACCTTATCCAAGTCAGAGATTATATTATGCCCTTTGACCTTTGTTTGATGATAGGTTCACCTCTTTTACTATGAAACTAATTGTGTAATATCGCATTTCGGACATGGTTAAATATTAATCGCATTCATAAGGAATTTTAATCTATTCAGACAACATTTTAATAATTGAAATAATTACACGAATTACCATTATATCATTGAATAACAAATTATATTTATGTACATAAATAAATAAATTTATTTTCCAATCATTCTTCGAACTTCTTAATGATATCAATAATAATTGGATAATTTGTACAACGTTGTTTTTGTGATAAATCACCTCAACGGTGCAACAAATATGGTTTCCTTGATTATTTTAGGTTATCTAATTATTTATTAATATTTACAGACATATAAAGAAAACTTACTTACCTAGCAGGTCACTTCAGATAAACCAACACTCATTCATTAGAATATTTACATTTTATATTTTCCCATACAAAAATATTTTTCCATAGAAGAATATTTATTTTCCCATACAAACTATTCAACTTTTTTCAACTACCTTAAAAAAATTGAATTTAGGAAGTAAGTTATTTATCTTTTTTAATTCTAAAATCACGTAGAATCAATCACCTTCCGAAGTTTCCACATTTTTCGACAGGTGATCGGATAACTCATCAAAATGATAATTCATCACATCTTTAAAAAGTTATATAAAGTCATAGAAAGTGATGAAACAAAAACTTTATTAACTGGGTTAAGTAGGTTAGGTTAGGTTAGGTTTATTTTTTTTCGTCGTTTCTAATGACTTAATATCACTTTTTAAATGTGTGTTGAATTGTAACTGTGTTGAGTTATCATGGAACAGTTTCGACATCATGATAATGATGTATGATAATACTTGTAATTTAGTAAAAAATTATCAGGAAATCTGTTAATTCATTCATTAGGCCTGAAATCTCCTTTTTAACTGGAATTGCCAATAATTTGAAGTGATTCTTAATAAATTAGCAATAGTCATTTTTCTTCGTGTACATGCGCATGGTTGCATTTACTTATTCGTTCCTCCACAGTTGTTCAACAGAATATATACGTTTTTTTTGCCAAAACCGAAACGTTATTTTGTCAACAGCTTAATCGGATTTGCCGATTTGTGCTTTCGATCACTTTGACTTGGATCTTTTCTGCTGGTAAACAAACAGATTACATGGAAAATAAAACGACTTTTTTGTTTTCGGCGTAAGGGTGAGTACGTAATAGGATGGGGCGCATATGTATCGAGGATTAAAAAAAAACTTATTTACTATAATTTATGAACATTATTTTATTTACTCGTTGATATACGGTGCTCTGAGGGGTCTCAAAAGTTGCGTATGACTATTTACCTAATTATCTTTTTCAGATTCAATAATTAATTGTTGTAGTTCTGTACCGTTTCTATGTATTTGATTTTATTATTTATTATTAATACAATTTATTTTATAAACGGCCTGCGTGGTCGAGGGGTAAGGCTCTCGACTAGCAAGCTGCTTGTCGCGAGTTCAAATACCGGCGTGCTCAAGTAATTTTACTTGATTAATTTGTGTTATTTTACAAATTACTCATTTAAAATAATACATAGTATATTTTTGCGGCACGTTCCAGAGTGGAAGATACTCTCGGTATTGCCCTGGTGTAAGACCACCATTCAGAATTGAAAGGTTGCTTGAAATGGCTTTGGCCGTGTTTGGTGAGCAGATCTGACTTAGCCTGGTACTTCCCCACCTTCCCCCTCCCACATATCCTTCCCATCCCCACTACCTTCAGCCTCTCAACATACCCTAATTGGGGATGCCATAGTCTCACTGGCTCCAGACGGTTGGGAGTAGTTGGGACTTTAGTGCGGTTTTACATAAAATAATTGGTAATGTAAATCTCACTGGATGCTCACCCAGTCCCTTAATTACTTCGATTTTTCGAAATATAGTCAAACTGGGTTATAACTAGCACTAGGGGGCCGACTAAATTTTCTCCTTATAGCCGTTAATCGTTATATCAGATAAGTATGTACCTATCTACCTGCCATAGTATCAATATATTCACAAAAGTATAGGATATCTTCAAAATACGAGTATGTATATAACGTTATCTTTGCAACAATCTTATGTTTACCCGCTTAGCTGACGGTAAACAGTGATTGTTACATAGATAAAGAAAAATATAAATCAACTCATATCATAAAATACAATAATTATCACAAAAAAATCTAAGGCACAAAATTTCATACATATCAAAAACATTAAAAAAAAATACAAAATTATGAGAAAAAAAAATGGCGTCATTCAATTTTTTTTCTTTCTTGTTAGTGATAAACAAAAATTATAAGAAATAAAATAAAATAAAGTGCAATAAAAAGGGCGGTAATGATTTTTTTTAAATCGGCAATATTATGAGGTACAATTTGTAAATAATAATTTTTGTATTGTGTTTTACGTATAAATGTCTAATTATTTTACGTTTTAATTTTTTTGTAAAATTGCCTTTTTTTCTTCCTGTTTAAATGTTCTAATGCAACGTGTACTTCCGCGAACCGAACTGCCGAACTGAACCTCAAATTATAGGAAAGAAACTTAGCAACCGCAAATGGCGCGAAACGCCGCAAGCAGTTGATTCGTTCCTTTCCCATTATTCGTTGTACAGTTCGCAAATGTATACGTACCCTGATGTACCCAAACTGTATACCGTTCTAGTTCCTTGGAACTAATACATTTAATAATTGGTTTTGAAAGATGTTATAATATATTATGATATAAATATTTTTTGTCCGTAAATAATATACAAGGCTAAAAAGAATGTGGATTATATTTTTTATGTTATCCATGTGATCTGGGGCGTTATAAGTATTTGAATATGCTGTAACTTTCAAATTCTAAAATGGCTTTTTCTTCCCCCCCTACTGGATTACTTCTTAACTCTTGAGAGGCCAAGGTGCCAAACAAAACGTCTGTAACTAAGTGGGTCTTCCGACGACGCCATGCATTTTTCTGTCTTATGAACTTTTGAACTATAGAAATCCCATTTATTCAGTCAATTATTAATGGTAACTTATGTATTTGTGCAGAAATACGTAAAATACTAAAATGAAATGTCAAGTATTTAAGCTAATATAAGGAGGATAGTAATTTAAGTACTACCTACTCCCACACTTGGCTGCGGGATAGTTAATTCGTGCCCCGATGTTATTAATAAATGTACGAAATCGGTTGAAATAATTCTTTTTTTAAATATTCTTGTTCCTTTGCGCATAGGTTGTGCGGATGGAAATTACATAATTTTAGGTTAACGGAATATTGTAGCAACATTATTAATTAACCGGGGTTTTTTTAAATCAGGCTGTCAGGTTAAAAAAGATCGGTTTATCTGTATCACCGTTTAATTGGAATCCTTAATCCCTACGTAACCCACTGCAGAATGTTACAACTAATTGGGATATAGTAGCTCGTTAAACCGATTTATTTATTTCAATTCTACAGTGTTCAGGGAGAACAAAGAGTCACAAAGGCCACGTTAAAAATGTTGTTAGGTCAGGTTGGATTTTTTAAATGAACTTTGTCAATTGATTAGGTCCGAAAGTTCACAGATTTATCGATTATTATGCAGGGAAAAAATGATCATTGCAGATTTATTAATATCCGCTTAAAAGCTGATTGCAGGTCGTTTCCTGTTTCACTTAAAATATATTCATAATATTTCGGAACACGTGCCCTGATAATATATAATGACGAAATGCGAAAATATATATATAATATAATATAATATATATAAGTCCCATTATCTAAAAACTGAATGTCACCCTATCTGTCTTTATTATCTGATTTGCTTCTTCTTTTGAATAATGATTAATGATTAGTTATGGTTCAAATATTGTTACAATATACTGTCAAATTACCCATCTGGTAACACATCTAATACTTATTTTTTCTTTAATTTTGAAATATTTTGTGTTTGTATGTAGAATTACTTTATGTTTGTGATTACTCTTATGTTTGCTTCACTCAAATGTAAATTGTTAACCTCGATACAGGCTTAGTCCTAGTGAGGTTGATTTTTATGTGAAGTGTTTTATGTATAGTGAGATGCAATAAATAAATAAATAAATAATGAATTTTATTTTACATGTTCCGACATTGCTATAATACATTAATTTTTTTTTACTTAAAGTTTAACAGGAAACCTACCGATTCATTCGTTAAGGGCCTGCAGTCCCGCTTTTAACCGGATTAAAAATAGTTTGAAGAGATTCTTAATAAATTAGCAATATTCATTTTTGTGTGCACTTCAATTTTGATAACGATGTAATGGGATTTAATTTAATAATTATTTAACGCCCAGAGGACTTTTACATGGTTGGTAGTATAATTTTAATTTGACAGATACTTTGAAACATAAAAAATAAGAATAAAATTACATTTGATAAAAGCTATGCAACAAGTCATACAAACACAAGAAACAAAAAAGAAAATTACAGCTATTTGTAGGTTTACATGTTTACATGATGTGTTTAGGAGTATTGTTGAAATAAATGTTTTCAATGATCCACAAAACTTGCCAAGTTGGTATTTAATATGTCAACATCACCCAAGTAATGATTTCCCATGGTGTGAAGTCGTTGTATCGGAGAGTGGGCAATGTAGTTACGCTTATATGTGCTGCTGTAGAATATTGTATTTTGTCGTGTTGTTACTGTGGGTGTATGTATGTTTATAAGTTGCAGGAATTCACAACAGTCGAATTTAGAGTAAAGTATTTTAAATAAGAACGTTAAATCGTTTATTTTACGTCTATCTTCTAATGTATGTATTTTTAGAGTATTTGATAAGGAATTGTATTTTAAGTCTTCGACAGGGATATTTAATTAATGAAATGATTGCAGTCGTTACTTAAATAAAATAAGCAAATGACAGAAATTAGCCTAGATCTCGAAATATGGAATCACACCCTTTTCACTTTTTTCAAAATTATCTCTATTTATCTGACTGCAATCACTAAATGGGCTACAGAAGACTTTTTATTTCCCCTCCCCTGATTGTCTGAGATATACAGTATCGCTCTGATGAAAGACCACCATTCAGAATCGAAACGTTGATTGAAATTGCTTTAGCCGTGTATGGCGATCAGATTTTAATAGCCAGGTGCATCCTATAACCTTCCTTTTACCAATCTTCTTCCTTCCCTAATACCTTCTTCAGCTTCACAAAATACCCCAATTGGGGTGACATAGTTCACTGGTTCCAGACAGTTGGGATTATTAATAATAATATTTGGCTAATTTATATAGCGCCGTTTTCGTGAGAAATCACCTCTAAGACTTATATCTAGTGACTTACGACTAAGGCCTATAACTACTATCTTAACGACATATATACGAGTATTTACATATTTAGCAACTTACAACTAAAATGAATATGAAAAATCTAATCTTACTAACGCCAGAAGAAGAAGGAAGTTCTATTATATTAGGGTGTTTTTATTGTTAGCTGGATATATATGTCAAATGAATGAAATTAATGAATAAAATCAATCGGCATTTAGATGATTCATATGCCAACAATTAAACCGATTGACTTGTTGTATTCCCGCTGATATTGTCCATTGTCCATTGGTAGGCAAGTCAATAGTAAAATTGAATGAACGGAATCGCTAGATAATGTATCAATTACGGTATAAAAAAAAGAAAAAAAGAAATATTTGGATAGAATGACGGATTTATGGAAATGAGTGTCTGAAAAAGTGAGTTTTTAGTTTGGATCTAAATTCTATGCGGTATTCACAGAAACAGAGAATTATGCGCTATCTAGGATTAGAATGCGTCTATCGGGTTTCGAACCCGAGACCTTCGGGGTCGTAGTCGAAAACCTTACCCCGAGACCTAAGGATTAATATGAGTTAATCTAATAACATAACAATATAACGTAATTTCTAATAAAACTATATTTTGCTTGGAAGCATTTGTTAATATATTAGTAATCAGTTAATCTTTCATCTCTGACAGTGGGAAAGTTATCCACCATGTTTTTATTATGAAATTCAAATCTCTCATATCAAATCACATCTACACAACACCACCGCTGCAACTGCACATCACGCTTTATCCCGTCTCCCGTCTTTTGTGTTGATGTTTTTTTTTTGCAGCCAGACACTGTTACCCAGTTGAGGATTGTGGCACAGAACGGTACAATACATAAGCATACAGTCTAGCTACAAATATTGGACAAAAATGGATTTTGTGAAAAAAGAAATACACAAGCCAAAAATGTTTATAGTCTAAGGACGGGTTGTTTCGGAGAATCTGAACAATTCATCAAATTTCAACGTTCATTTACAAGTTCTGTTTTTATTTCAGTTTTGTCAAGCAACTAGCCTACAATGATATAAAAACAGAACTTGAATAAGTCTTTCACAGAACCCGAAAATGAACGTTGAAATTTGATGAATTTTTCAAATTCTCCGAAACAACCCGTCCTTAGTGTGCCTTCACCACGAATCACCACGAATATAGGTAATAGATATATAAATCATTTCAGAACCATAAAACAAACAAACCACCAAACCAGAGAAAATGGTTTTTAAAAATTACGAGAATAGGACAGATCTGACTGAAAAGTCTAGACACGGTTGATTAACAAAAGTGGTTTTTATTTATTTTTTTAATAATTTTATAAGAAAGATAAAAAACTTAATCAAGGGAAACTGTCGCTGATAATCTTAGCCATAAAATTGTGTGTTTTTTTTAAAATTGTTTCTTTTATGCGTTAATGCATTTCCAATGAAAAAAATACTATCTTAAGAAGTTTACGCTTATATTTTTTAAAAGAAATGAATAAATTAACCGTTATTCTACTAAAGAGAAATGATAGGAAAATCTTCAATTTATCCAAAGATAATAGAATATGAGAAATGTCTTTGAATTTATCCAAAGCATGCATTACGATCCGTAATAAAGATTAATCGAACATAGTGATTTCACATTATGCCCAAAGCATTAAGCCCAAGATGGTTGAAATTAATGGTTCAAGTGAATATTTTTCACATCAACATCAACATCGGTGTTCTGAATTTGTGGTAATGATGATTTTACATATATTCTAATACAATTTGTTGTTGTAAGTTGTTATTTTTAACATTTTTTGTATTTTTTAAATTTTTTTGTATTTTTTAAGTTTTTTATATTTTTTTAATTTTTTAAATTTAGTTTCTTAGAACAGGCACTGTCCAGTTAGAAACTACTGTTGACTGGGCCACAATGTATTCACACCTGTATTGCAGCTTACCCACAACACGCATTTTACTTACCATATTATTGTACATCCATTGTGCATAAATATATCCATATCTGCATTATTTGGCTTAAGTATAAAACTTATAAATTTCTGTATTAAATGTTTAATAATAGTAATTAATAAGGAAACCATTTATTAGATGCTAACACAAAATAAATTAAAATAAAAAGTTTGTGGAAGAAGGGCGCACTTTTAGCATTAAAAAAATATATAAAAATACCAATTGAGTTTTGTAATTTTTTTCGTGCAAGGTCAACCAATCAGATTCGGAAATCAAACATAACCTCAAATTTTTGAACCTACCATCTCTTTTGTTGTAAAATCGACTTTACTCGATGTTGCCATAGAAATGAATGTTACATTTTGTTAAATTTGTAGAATTCGTTCACGGACTGTACAGTGTACATCTCAACATATAAACGAACAGTGGCTTCGGTAACGACATACAAAGTGTGGCATGGGGACGGTGCAACATGTGGTACGTTGCATGCGGCAGCAAGAGATCTGTAGCCATCCATCAAATCTGTGCTCGACAACTCGACAAGTTTAAATCCCGGTAGGTTTAAGTCAACTTTTTCGGTGGCGTTTTTGGAGCACGTAATTATTATTTGTGGGGAGCTATCACGTGGTCGTATCTTCTGTTTTTGAATTTGAATGTATTGCTTTAATAATGTTTTGTCATCGTACAGTAAGTAATCGGGCCTTCGACTACAAATTATGCCGCTATATAAGTGACCGAAGACCGACAGGTCTCCCGGCCGAAGGGAATCACTAAATATCGGGGAACAATTAATAAACTCTGGGCCGCCATCAATAGGATAAGGTCCTCCCACAGCTGCAGTGTCCATATGATGCATAGGTGGGGCCTTAAAGAGTCAGCGATGTGTGAATGCGGTGCGGTGCAGAAAATCGAACATGTGTGGCCAAGTGGAGATAAATTTGATTGTTACAATAAACTCACTACTATTTGCGCTATTATAATATTTTGCTAGATTATATCTGTTGGCAAGTCACCTTTTCTGTATATTTTATCCTGTTTAAATGAAGTGCTTTCTATTATTGTAGCATTCTATAGCCTTAAGAAAATTTCAGCTGTATCACATTCAATGTCGTTTTGTATAAATATTGTTGTGTTCTTAAATGTAATACTAATATTCGCCTATGTACCACTGTGTTCTTATAATCTCATGTATCACATTATATTAAAAGCCTTTTATGGCGTTTAATAAATAAATGTGGTCAAAGAATGCCCGCTGCTTTCATTCCCCGGCTGGATTGATGAGGTACAGAGGGCGACTCCTGAGGTCCTAGACTGGCTCACTAACCTAGATGTTCCCCTCTGACCCTCCCACCATACTAAAAAAGAAGAATCGCATAGTAGAACTGTGTTGTTTATTTGTTTAATTATGCCAACGGCTAGATTCACTGAACTCATAAACCGACAGAAGTGCTTGCCTTGTTCGCGTATCCGAGTGCCCGAATTAAGGGGATTTTTTTTATAAAACGTTTTCAAATAGAGAACTTACTTCTTGAACCGATGAAAATTTTCAAGAAGTAAGTTCTCTATTTGTAAACGTTTTTTTATAAAAAAATTTCAAATAGAGAACATACTTCTTGAACCGATGAAAATTTTCAAGAAGTAACTTCTCTATTTGAAAACGTTTTTTTATAAAACGTTTTCAAATAGTTTGGTGTAAAATTAAATATAATTAATTTCTTATTTGACACTTAAAATAAATAAATAATGAAATAATTTACCTGTTATAGGTAGATATACCTGCTTTATCACCCGTCTAATCGGTTAAAAGTTTTTAAATTGACATTAAATTCAAAGCGTATCCGAGTTCTAGAGTTAATTGAATCAGAATCACAGACAGACAAACAACCGAAATTAGTATTTTAGATTATTGGTAGTCACTTGTACTTGTCTAGATTTGAAAAGATAATTTTTTCAATTTGATTTTTCTCAACACGTCGAAAGGATAAGAAACCCCAATCCATTTTTAATTTATAACAACACTTAAATAACAAAAAATTATTTGTGTAGTTAGCTTTAATAGTTAAAATAATTTTCAAAGGAGCCTTATGAAGTACAAGAGCTAAAAATTTTTCAACAGAGTCAACCCAGCCTTTTTTCGAGGATTTTACATATGAATATTAAGAAAAATACATTATTTATTGTACGTAACTGAATTGCTTCATTAACAACATTTTATATTTGTTTAAAGAAAAAATGAAGATGTCCACTGACTTGGTATAATTGTTTCCCTCCATTATTATTCTGGGCAAAGAGGAAAACATATGGTAGTTAGTCCCAGAATTTCTACACTGAAATAAATCTTGACTTCTAGTATTACTTTGTGAAATCTGGAAGCTTATCAATTCTAGCAACACCGGACTATCAACTAAATCATTTAGAATTTTATAAAGAAATACCAAGTCAGTGTCTATTCTTCTGTCTGACAATTTGAGCTTATTCATATAATTTAACAGAATGTTCTAGTTTTCTAGTTCAACATAATTGTTGGAAAACCCATTTTAAAATTTTTAAAAACGTAAGAATTTGTTTTGTATTCTTTCAACATCTTGTACATGTATATTATAATGTGAGTTCCAGACAGGAGAATTGAACTCAAGTTGACTTCTTATGTAGGCAAAATATAACAATTTAATACACTTTATATTGTTAAAATTTCTGGTTAGCATAAACAACCCAACATTTTTAAGCCCTTTTTAGAGATTTCTGTCATGTGGTTAACAAATGAAAGATTTTAATGAAAAGTGATGCCTAAGTCAAAATAATAGTCGTTCTGTTTTATTTTGTATTACGGTGAGATATATGTTTTAAGCAGTGTTAGAAAAAGATAACACCACGCTTTGTATAAGCATTTAAATGCCTACTATACACTTCCGAATAATTGTAATATATCCTAAAAAGTCATCGACTATAAAATTTTGTATGTTTGCGGAAGATGTCAAAGTTTGTGATTTTTTTATTATTTTTTTTTACAAAAGATAATAAATAACCTTTATAATAACATATGTGTAATTACATATGTTTTTTTAGTTTCATATGAAGTGGTATTTCTACAGTTTACAAGAAAAAACAATAGGTAAGTGACAAAACAGTCGTAAAAATAATTCTCTACTTTTTAATCCGAATTTATATATATTTTCAATTTTGTATGTCCGGTTGTTAAATATGGAAGAATCTTTCATTTGCTTTTAAAACCAGTAAATCATTTTGTTATTCATTAAAAAAACATCGAATCTATTAGATTCACTAATTTCTTATAACAAAACATAACATTTTGGTATTCATTAAAATACAGCGAATCTATTAGATTAACTAATTTCTTATAAGAAAACAACATTTTGGTATTCATTAAAATACAGCGAATCTATTAGGTTGAATATTTTTTTACAGCAAAACATAACATTTTTCATACAATACCAGAATTTAAAACCAAACGGCGCGGGTGGCGCGAAACGCTACAAACAGCCGATGCAAGGATGCCAACCAAAAAGGTCGTTTTGACGGGATAGTATTTTATTCAACTTTAAACATCGATTTATGAATTCTTCGTATATATAATTAAACTTATATACTCAGAATCGGCGTTTGTTGACTTGTAAGAATATATAATTTGTTGAAGAAGAACATAATACTAACAAATGTAACGAAACGTGGAACAGAACAAGACTCAAAATTCTACGTTACAAACTATTTCTTTAGAACTTTATGATCATTAAAAAAGATGACTGCCAAAATAGAAAAAAATAGTTGCAAGATAAATACTATTTATTGTTATTAAGTTTAATTTGTAGAACTCCATTTTAATTTTATTTTTTTATATATTCAATAATATTGTTATTGGGTTTATAAACACAGTTTATTTTTAAACAAGTTCTGCTGTGTAATTATTATTACGCGTGGCAGCTGTTTCGCCCTCTGAAGGCATTATCAAACTGTGGGTAGCCCACTTACAGACGATACATTTATATTATTAGTAGTTCCTTATTCCAATTTTGAAATTGGCCCAAAAGGACATTACATTATTTAATAACTAGGTTATATCTAATTGATTGGTTTCTCAACCTTTTAGTAGAAAATGTTTGTTCTGAATGTTTTTTTTTAATATTATAATTTGACATCATAAACCCGCCATAACCGGTCGCTTACATCATTCATTAGAAGGGCTTCATGTTAAAACGCGGATTAAGCCGGTTAGTAGTACTAACCGCTTACGAAGGACAGTATCACCCCCTGAGCCCCGTTTACGTGGTTCGCTAATATCCCCTCTGCGACCCGCTGTGATTGTGTCGTGGGGGATTAGAATCGCGTGGAGAAATTTACAGACTTGGCCCGTTACGATGTCAACATTTTAATCTCGCGTTTTAAAAGGCGCGGTGAGTGGATTTGTGATTGATGGATAAATTAGGGTTTGATTTTGATGTATTGCGTTTTAATGCGACCACCATAGGTCTCGATTACGAATTAAGGGGTCGCGGGCTCGAATCCGAGTAAATTATATTAAATAATTAATTTGTGCTTTTACAAAATAACATATACAGTATTTTTGCAGCACGTTTCAGAGTGCAAGTATCCCCCTGGGGAAAGAACGTATTTCAGAACCAAAATGTTGCTTGAAATGGCTTTAGCCGTATTTGGTGAAATCTGAAATGTCAATTAATAATAATAATTATTATTATTATTGGACAATTTGTATAGCGCCGCTTTTGTAAGATATCACCTCAGGGGCGCTTTACATTTATGCAGGTATTACAAAAATAAAGTGAAGTTAAGTTAAGTAAAATGAAGAACAGGAACAGGTGACATGAAGATAGAAGATGGAGACTCTACAGCAACAATTCAAGGTGGTGAAGAAACTGGGCCAGCTGCTGCAGCAAGAGAGTCCACCGCGTCCACCAACAGAGCCAGCACGAGGTTCGTCATCCGTTCAGGTATGTGTCTGCTGCTAATAAAGGGCTGACACAATATCTCACATAGATACCAGACCTTGGTAGCACCGTTGTGACGTTCGACGAAGATAGAAGATGGATACTCCTAGGTGGTGAAGAAACTGGACCAGCTGCTACACCAACAGTGCCAGCACGTGGTTCTTCATCTGTCCAGTTATGTGTCTGCTGCTAATAAAGAGCTGACATAATATCCTCACATAGATAACAGACCTCGACAGCAGTGCATCATATCTAGTCTCTATTGATCTCTCGTAGTCTCTTCTAGTCACTTCTTAGCTATTCATGCCACTTACTGCATCTTCGCGACCCCTTTAGGTTCGTCTTGTCTCTTCTTGTTTCTCTTAGCCGTTCTAGTTTAATCTTGGATGGTACTTGTCAACCTCCCACTTCCTACTGTCTCAGCCTCACAACATACCAACTGCGGAGGCATAGTTCCACTGGATTCAGACGGTTGGGAAATGACCTTTGATATAATCGTATATATACGACTTTAAATAAAGATGTTTTATGTATGAACGTTCTTTTTTGAAAAACATGGAAAGGTTTCACAGCAGACAGCAAAGCCAAATTCGACTGTTTTTCATTGCTGAGTGCAATAAAAAAATTCTGCTTCATAATCAAGAAGGTAAATCATTTTTATGTCTGTACTGGTGAATGTAAGTTTTTCCACCTTAAAAATTGGTATAAAATTTCTTTTACTCGATAGTTTTTCAGTCGCACACGCCCATTAGTTTACATAAATGTCAAACGCCCGTTGCGCCCTCTCTGAATCATGGCGCACATAGTTTAGTATCGAAATGCAGTGAATTGATTGCATTTGGCCCGTCTGTTGTGAATTTTCGCTCGAATTTTGCGCTTATTAATTTTGTAAAGGACTTGTTTTGAAATTTTAACCGGTTTTGTTTGTTTTATTCAGTTTGTTGTTTTTATTCAATTGCTTTTTTTGCCACGTTTTTTAGATCTTTTCTTTGGTTAGGCAAGAACCTTCTTTGTTTTTCTAGTGTTTTGGCTAATCGATATATTGCTGTGCATTTTAAAGGTTAAAAGCATTTCTTTTATAGTTCGTTACCGTAGAAGCGTCTCAACTACCCCGTATCAGTGGAAGTATGGCATCCCTCATTATTGTACGACATGTTGGCATTAGATTTGTAAAAGCCCTATCGGCGTTCAATAAGTAATAATAATAATATCTTTATTTAGGAAAGTTTACACATTAAAACTATACATACATATTATGGTGTACATTGATTTGTAACTTTTATATTTAAGGTTATATATATTTTTACCTTCACAATACACATAATACTATGAAGGTAAATGAAAATAAAAGTACAGTTGAAGTTTCTCAAATACCGCCTCACTAGGCTAGCCTGTGTTGAGGCAGAATTTTTCGTGTTAGTTCGTAATACCTTTGAACATACCTGTACTTGTATTAAGATGTATTCTCTCAATAATGTGGTGACTTCAATAACTGCGAATTTGGGTGAATGCACCGGTGAAGGCCCTATTCTTATTTTTGATCCAAATTTTTAGATTTTCTTCGAAATTTTTTTGTGAATCACATTGTTTTATGCTGTCTGGAAGAAGGTTGTAGAGTCTTGTCGCAAAGTATTTAAAGTTTCGTTGACCAAACGTAGTATGTGTGTAGCAGTCTCGCCCGTTAAAGTACCTACCGGACTGACATTCAGATTCTCAAGTTGCCGTCTTGTTTGGCGCTCGAGTCTGAAGTGCGCATCGTTTGGATTTGGTTCGTCAGTGTTGGCCCGAGTCCCGAAGGAACGAGACGTTCTGAAATACTTGCTGACCTTGGCGAACCCTGAATTTACGTAAGAGGCCCTTTTATTTGAGATTGACATATTTTTAGTTTATTAGGCATTACACTGATAATTTATAAATTTGTTCAGAATTATCTAATTCTGAGCTGGCGCCCATTTATTCTTATAGCATCATTTATTCTTTGTAAAATCTTCAACTGACATGACTTGCATTTTAACTATCGAGCATTTCTGTCTCGACACGCTTTGAGATATAACCTTTATATTGAGTCTCTTGTCTCTTTTATTATTTCCTAGAGCTATGTGTTTAGAAACCGCATTTTATAAAATAAATCTTATATTTGTTATAAGAGTTTTATTGCTGGTGCAAGCATTTAATCTACCCACATATATCTTGAGTTCCTTTGTGAGAAGTATTCAATACAGGTAAGATTAAATGTTACAATTGGCGCCCAACGTGGGGTAAGATTAAATGTTACATGTGTTATCGGTATTTGTAGTAAGTTTTTGTTGTTGCTTCGAGTACAGCGTGTATTTGAACCTTTTTCGTAGTAATTATGTATATTTAAGTATAGATGAGTTAGGATAGTTTTTGCATATAGCTGCCGAACATCAAACACATTCATAATATTAAAAATTATTCTAAAATTAAAAATTACTTAATTCTTTTATTTTCAGTGAGAAGGTAAATACGACCTATGTATGCCGCCGTTCTTAAAATAGTTGATGATGTAATAAATGGTTTGCATAGTTGCCTTCCGACCAGTCGATTGGGATTTGATTCTCTGCCGTGGCAATTTTTCTTAATGTTGTTATTTTAATTTTACTTTTATTTAAAATATACTTATATTTAAAAAAATATATATATCCACGATTGTTCATGGGTCCGCGCTGGTAAATAAATAAATTTCCAATATCGGGCATGCTTGTTGTGAAGTTGAAGGGAGCGGGGAGGAGAATGAGATGGGAAATAAAATGGTTGGAAAGCACCTAGCTATTCAGATGTTATCAGTGACGTTTCTCTTCTGAATATTGGGCGTTTTGGGTGCACCTGACGTTGAGCTGTCATTAGGTGCTACACTTAAATTGAAACGCTGATAAATGATGCGTAACAGTATTATTACGTCGAAAGGAATCAATTTTCGAACGTCTCAAAAACCCAAGCGTGTCTGATTTCGGCAAAGAGGGAGATCAATGACTGTCTGGTGCAATTTGATGGGAGCACTCTCCCCAATAAAGACTCTATTGAAATGCTTGGAGTTACTATATCAGACCAGCTCAAGTATCGGGGATCCATGGAAACCGGAGTAAATCAGGCCTCCAAAAAATTGGGCGTCTTGTACAGGGCTAGGAGATTCTTTAACAGTGACCAGCTGCTGACCCTGTACAAGTCTCAAGTCCGCCCAACTATTGAATTTGGGAGCCACCTTTGGGCTAGTGCCCCAAAATACTTAATAAACCTGCTTGAATCTGTGCAAAGGAGAGCGATCCGTCTGATTGACAATCCGTTGTTAACAGACCGATTGCCTTCTCTAATGCATAGACACAATGTAGGCATGCTGTGTCTGTTCTACAGGTATTTCAATGGAGCTTGCTCAAAGGAGATAGCAGCATTGATTCCTGATGCACCGGTGCACGTGCGCGAAACTCGACGGACACGAACTGAACACCCGTTCACGGTTGACGTTGGCTTCATGAGAACGGGCCGTTTTTACGACTCGTTTTTGTGTAAGTCGGCTCGTATGTGGAACCAGCTACCGGCATCTGTTTTTCCTCCCTCCTATAATCCGAGCCTCTTCAAGGCCCGCATTAACAAATCCCTTCCTACAGCCCCTACCTTATTCCGCCTCACAACGCCACCCAACCGGGTGGTGACATAGTTCCCCTGTCTGTACACTGCACAGGCAGGGGCACTCTTGTGAGGTGTCACATAAAAAATAAAAAAAATAAAAATAAAAATTGCAGAAATTTTCGAAGGAGTTCCGGGAATCCTCAATTTTCTTTGAAACTACAACAAACCAGAAGACGATGTGTACCTTCTAGCAAATTAGTTCATTAGAACGAAATAGGTCTTAAAACCTAGAAGACTTTCAAAGATCACCAACCCTCAAGTGGTGAAAGACATAGCATACAGCAGCAGGTAAATAAATAGCTTTTCATCCCTTGAATATAAAGTAACCCTCCTGTGTGGGCGGTTACCGATCAGAAGTAGCGCATAGAATTAATTGGTGTTTTACCTTGCACGTCACGTGTTTCGTTCAATTTTCTATCACCCTAAAGCCTTCCAAAGCATTTATTTTATTTGTTTTGGTGTTACGTTAGGGGCATCTGAAAACGGGAAGTAAAATTTCAGTTATCACAGTTTTACTAATTGATAATATAATATCTATATTGATAATATCTACATAAAAAGCAATAGCGTGTAGAGATTATTTTTCCGACTGTACGGCGAACATTTTTACACCCGAAAAGATCATTATTTTACAAAATCCACTATTTTGTATAAACAGGAAGCTGAATCTGTCAACTGCATGTACCTGCTAGTGTGAATTTACTTGAACGTGCCAGCTTCTTGCCACTGTTATTTTACAGTTACATTCATTAAAATAATTTGAAAGCTGATTTCAGTTGTGAAGCTGATGGTAGTGGGTATGGGGAAGGAGATGAGGGAGAGGAAGGTGGGAAAATACCTTGCTATTCAGATCAGGTCACTTTTCAAGCAACGTTTCAAATCTGAATTTATTGTATTATTGATTAATTGAGAAACAACATAAATTAATTCAATTTAGTTTGCTTACGCATGGCGAATTGAACTCACGACCCCCGTATTCATAGTCGAGCGCCTCACCCCTCGACCACGGAGGCCGTCATAATATAGATATAAATCTTTAAAAAAAATTTAAAAGTTATGTCGGTTTCTTTTGGTTGAAACTTGAAATATCCACAAATCAATATTCATATCATTATCAGTAAATTGAACTCGCACGAACTCCCGACGATCTTCAATAACCTCTGAAATCAAATTATTTGAATATTAAATTACGGTTTTACTTTGAAGATAACGTTAATTTAGGAAAAGGTAGATTTGAACCCGAATCTAAATAGAAAAACATATCGATGATTTCCCCAGTCACTACAAAACAGTTTTGGGCTTATCAAAGTCTTAGAAATAGTAATCATACCAGCACTTCAAATCGAAACCCTTCACGGACCTCAATATAACCTTTGAAATCATATAATTGGACTATAATTAAGTAGGTTCTGCTTTGAAAACCCTTGATTTAAATAATAGATAGAATCCAACCCTATTCCCAAGAAAAAATATCTCGGGGTTTTCCCAGTGAATGCAAAATGGGTTCTGTTTAAGTTAGCATAACTAAACCCGAATCGTGAATACCTAAGAAATTTAAAAGAAGATTCCAATGCATTACCCACTGCGAGGCCTGGTCGCTATAAATTTCATTCGGAAAAGTGTCCCGTGGAATGTAAAAGACTAGAAAAAAAGTTTGGCATAATAGGGGCACGCCAACATTTTGGAAAATTATGTCATTCTGAACGAAAAGTATAGCTAGACCTTCCCTTTTCCTTCCGTTTCCAGTTTTCTTCCTACATATACTCTCAAGATTTATAAATTTGTGTTGTTTAGATGTAATCTTTTTCAGTGCGAATGTGGATTTCCGGTCTGTATCTTCAATTTCCTGTAGATTTTCCACCAAATTGCTTTCGCTATATATTTTTTTGTTTGTTTTGTCATCTCCGTAGCTTCACTATCATTTATCCATATATTTATCTATAGATATAAATATCAGTTATCTATATATTTATGAGGGTAGTTAAATATTAACAACATTTTATTTTGATTTTCTGTTTAAATTTATGTCCTAAAGATTATTGTCTATGTTCCCTCTAAGGTGTGCGGGTGTGCGACCAAAAATCGGTTGAAAATTGTCCGCACACATGTTTACATCTTCCGCACAAATCTCGGAAAAAGGACGTGTAACCAGATATTTCTTTTGCGCAGGCACACAAAAATAGCCGATATTACGTACAGGGTTTTCCAATAAGAGGTGTTATTTTGAATATTAATTAAGGAATTAATGATTTTTATGGCCGGAATTGGATGGTATTGATCTGGACAACGTTTACTTTCAAAAAGACGGCGCTACGTGCCACACAAGCAACGAAACCATTGATCTTTTACGGGAAAAGTTTCCGGACCGTGTTATCTCTCGAAGAGGTAATCACAATTGGCCACCAAGATCTTGTGATTTAACACCTTGCGACTTCTTCCTTTGGGGCCACGTGAAAGAGAATGTCTACGCCAACAGCCTAGCGTCGATTCAAGACCTCAAAGATGGAATTCGTGAAGCTATCGAGGACATAAGGCAGCCACTTTGCGATTTGGTTATGGAAAATTTCATGAAAAGGATATGGTCCTGTAGGCGCGGTTGTGGTGGTCATTTGACTTATGTTATTTTTCACTATTAACGGCATACCCTCCTCTTTATAATGAAATAAACATTCGATCATTTAAATTAAAAAATGGCATTTTTCTTTGAATATCAAAATAACACCTCTCATTGGAAAACCCTATATTTTGAATTATCCCTCGTTTAAAAATCTTCGTGTTATATTTTTGTGTGTTATTATTTTCCTTTTAGAAGTATTAACATAGGTACTTTTTAAATTTGACTGTTGCATTATTGTGTCCTTGAAAACAATGCATGTCCTTCCGAGGCAATACATAATTTAATCGTTAGTCTTTAGTTTGTTTGCTTTATCCCGCCCTTAATGAGCCGATAAAAAATCGACATACATCATACGACAGTAGCTATACAAAAAAACAATCGTTGTTAATTAGTACAATGTATCACCAATTATTAACCTACTGAACTACAATATAAAGGAACTTTAACGGGTAAGAAAACAGTTTTTTTAACGTACGTTTAAAAAAACGTTGATTTATTATTTAGTTGTATATTATCTTGATCACTCAATTTTATCTACACATGAATGAGTGTATTTGCGCACTCACCTCTTTCTTCCTTTAATATCTTGCACAGATAAGTTGGTAGCACACACAATGAACTAATTATAGGGAACGCTTCGCGGTAATTGTCGGCACTTCTTCCATCTATGTTTTGGGGTCTGTGTATGTTAGAAAAAGTGAGAAGCACAATAAATATTCATTACGACCCCTCCGAGAATACAATCTATTAACGAATTCCACTTAGAATGTGAAATTCTGACGCAGTTTTAATCAATACGTTGCTTGAAATGGCAATAGCCGTTTTTAGTGACGGGTCTGAAAAGTCGGATACCTCCCAACCTTTCTCTTTCCCATGTCCTTTACCTTCATCAAAGCAACATTTAAAACCCCGTTTGGGGTGTCTAGTCGCACAGCACGAAGAAAAAGTGTACTGCTAATTTATTAAAAATCTCTTCAAATTATTGGTAATCCAGTTAAAAACGGAATTGCAGGCCGTATCCTGATAAATTTTAGTAAATTCCAAATTAATCAGAACACGTGTTCATGCACCTGCATTTACCTTGATAATATACAATGACCAAATGCGGAAATATTTGGATTTTTATGAACAGGTTTTCCGGGTGACCGGGTATCTCTTCAAAATGCCAGTTTAACACACTTAGAAAAAGTGATATAAAGTCATGAAAAGTGATGAAACAAAAACTAGGTTAAATAGTTTACATGGGTAACTATTTAACCTAGTTTTTGTTTCATCAATTTTAATGACTATACCACTTTTTAAAGGTGTGTTTAGTTGTCATTTTGATGAAATATCATGGAACCGGTGTTCCGAAATCGTGATAATACGTTCGAATTTTACCAAAAGTTTATTAGGAAACCTATCAATTCATTCGTTATTGGACTGCAATCGCTTTTTTAAGCGTATTTAGAATAATTTGATGAGATTCGTAATATATTCGAAAATGTTTCTCCATGTGGCTCCGGATAATAGGGAGCCGTTGGGACTCTTTTACGGTATTCACGTAAAAAAATATAAGTGTTCACGCACCAATGGTTTTAATGTTACAATGGCTACGTTTCCCAGAGTTTACCAAAGTTTCCCTACCCCTAAATGGGGCTGAAATGAAAAAGCGTTGTGACCGGAATTTATAAGGCCCTATCGCCATGGCCGCTCGCCAGAGAACGTTATTTACTATGGTGAAAAATGGCGCCGCAACGCGGAACCACTCTGTGATTGTTACATCCAAATGTGGGCATTGTTTGCTTTATAATTACCATATTTTATTTTCACCAACTTTACATGTGAAGTGGGCTTGACATCTTTACTATGCATTTCAGTGTACCGTTTTTTTTTACAATTTCGTATTTTAATTTTTTTTATTACAATTTCATGTTTTTAATTGACCCACTTCAACCATATTCAAAAAATTCCCAGTGTTGAAGATTCAAAAATTATATTCAAAACAAATACTTACTTTCCTTTACAAGAACCTAAACACATTTAAAACTTCACAAACTTCTCGCAATACTAGAACAAGACAAATGCACACCAACTACTAATACCAAAAACCAACACATCCTTTGGACAAAAACACTACAAATTCCAGGCTATAAAACTATACAATTCACTTCCAACATAATATAAAACATCTAATCTTACAGAATACAAAAAACACATATGGAACTGGCTACAATCCTTTTAATATTTAATTTTTTATATTTCACTTTTTTTTTGTTATAACGATGGAAAATCGATTTTATATTTTAATTTTTATTGTTTCTCTGTGTAACTAACTCCACTGTATTGTTTTAGTATTATATAACTTTACAATTGAAAAATTCCTCCACAACACAACACAACTCCTAGCGTGGAGGACAATATACTATACCTTTGTAATAGAAATATATTTAAGAATAAATAAAAATAAATAAAATTTAATGTTTTTGGGTGTCTATTTTTTATCATTTTTTTACAATTTAATGTTTTTAGGTATCTACTTTTTATTATTTTTTAACAATTTTTTGTTTTTAGTACCTATCTACTTTTTTTTTTTTTTTTTAATAACGTATCCAATTGCACGCATGTTACCCAACAGAAATACCAAGCTTAACGATACTGAGTTTCTTTAGATGTAATGCGAATTCTGGACAGATTGACCTCTTCAACATCTCACACCCTAAAATCTAAAACTCGAACAGTGGTCAACCATAACAATTTTTCGATAAATATATGTGTAGGTACCTACCTACGTTCATACATTCAATCATAATGTGTGTATTTTGCTGCAATCAGATTTTTAAAATGAGAATATCACAAACGAGTACCAGTTGGCCGGAGCCAATTAAACAATGGCATTTCTAATATGTTATGATTTTGAAGGGAGTGGAGAAGGGTAGGAGATGAGTAAAAGTAAGGTTAGGAATTACTAACCATTCAGATCTGGTAACAACGTTTCGTTTCTACACGGAGAAAAATAAGTATTGCTGATTCATAATAATCTCTTCAAACTATTGGTAATCCGCTTTAAAACGGGATTGCAGGCTTTTAACGAATAAATTTACAGGTTTTCTGATTTAGAAAATCACGAATATACTATCACGATGTCGGAACATGTGACAGTTTATAAAAGTTTTTGCCATATAGGTACATAAATGTAATAATGAACTTTTTTTATCATAATTTAATTTATATTTTTGATAATATTTTTTAATAATAATCATCTCTCTTTATAATCTTTTTGTCTGTAGGTAATGTTATTTGTCTTCACTTCTCTATTTTTTAATTAGTTTATTTTAATTATATTACGTTTATCTTGACGAAGAAACCATTTGTTTCGAAACACGATCCTTTTGATTATATAGTGGTGTATATAAAGTATTTTATTTTCATATAATTAATAAAAGAAGATTGTTAATAAATTAACAATACTTATTTTTCTCCGTGTATTAATTAATTTAGATCCATGGAAGTTCCTCGCTTAAAGAGTCTGCAATATTGTTTTTTTTTTTGTAGTCATATAAATATACCATGTATAATTCATAAAATAAATAAAAAGTAACTAGAGTCCTTATCATTCTTTAATACAGTAAAATGTATTTTTTAAACAAACCCACTAGGAGTCCTTTGTGCGTCTTTATTCAATTACCTTATTTCATTTGAGCCTGGCTATAATCGAATAAAACAGTTAAAGTTCACGGCCTTAAGCAGAAATCGCTTAAGGCCTAAAAAAGAACTTTTAGCCCGTAGTCTTTTTTAAGTCACGGCTGTTCCTCGGCTTTGCTATAAAATGCCCTACCAAATATTCTGTTGGTTTATTTCATCCAACAGAACTTGTTTACCTTTGAATTCTGTGCATTTGGAAGCTACGCTGAAAAAAGCTCTATGGAAAACTTTGGGATTTCGCATTTAAAGAATAGCGCTGTGCTTAAGGCGAAGCTTAATGCCTTAAAAGCTATTTTGATTAATCTTTATAACGAATTGGTGAACATTATGAATACCAAAAAATATACTTTAGATAAATTGAAGTTTTTCTATCGCTTCGCTTGAGTAGAATACAAATAAAAAATAAATTACTCAATAAAAAATATAAATACAAACTACTAAAAAAAATATTTTTTCAATAGAAATGTATGAACGCGTAAAGGAAACAACTTCAACAATACAGTATTATAGCCAAGATTATCTGTGGCAGTTTCACTTGATTAACTTTTTTGCTTTCTTATAAAATTATTTACAAAATAAATAAAAACCAGTTTTGTGCTTGAAATCGAACGTTTCTATACTCCTTTTGTCATGCGATTTTAATGCCTATTACCTACGATATAAGGTATACCAAGAATATACATATGTTTGGCTTGTAGCTTCCTCTTAAGGCGATGCACTACGTAGTACTTTAAAATCATGTGTTTTTGGTTTGAAAATTTGGTCTCCTAGAAATGTTTCAGCGAGTTAGTTAGAGTTACTGCGAGTAGAATACATCTTGGCCTTTTGAAATAATCGAGTATTTTTAGATAAGTCTTTTTAGAAGCCCAGAAAAAAATAAAGGCCTATGAAAACTGATTTAAAGTTAAAAAATCTCCTACTTACAAACCCATTTTCGGTTATGCTTTATTGTATAATGTGGCAAATTAAGTTATTTATAAAATGATCGAAAATTTTTTTTTTATATTTTTGCCTGAACATCCAAAAAATAGAATAAAAGGCACTTTTTGGCCATGTTTTTTTCTTGCATAAAAACAGGTGGATGGTGTGAAGCGGGAATTTAAGCCTTATCGCCATCTATGTAAGGTGTGTTATTGATAGCGGCTCGATTCAAAATATTACACGACGTAGTGCATCGCCTTAAGATGGCCAGCTAGCGCAGCTTTATAGGTTAAGATTTTTAACGGTTCTCTAAAATTAACTTTTTTATGTCTGTGTTAATTCCATTCATCATTAAATGCGCTTCCTGTGGTAAAGTGGTAAACATTCTCCATGGGTTTGTATATGTTGGATTCGATTAACATCAAAGTTCTTTTTCTAATGGTACCTTCGCTATCGGAGATCGAACATCATTCATCTTCTCCCTGGAAACTGCATCTGAAACAACTCAATTACACTTGTAACAATCACTCAAATTTAAAAGTCACGAGGTGAGACGTCTTTTTCACTTCTTCTCACACTTACCCAAAAAGATTTTTTTTCCTTCATGGATTTTTGTATCTATTTATTTATTACAAAATAATACAGGCAACGTTTCAGATTACTCAAATTCCCGCCCAATCCCATCTCTTTCAATTATTGCATACAATTATCCATGTATAGATTGAATAACCATGGTGACATTACGCAGCCTTGTTTAACACCTTTTTTGATTTCAAACCTCCCCGTAAAACCACCGTTCACCCTAACACATGCAACGCTTCCCTCATACAGAGACGCAATTGCCTGAGTGAGATTCGTGTTCACTCCATACTTGGACAACAATTCAATATTCCAATTAACTATAAGTACAATTCAATGTACAAAAATTTAGAGAATTATAATAGCCAAAGTTTTTTTGTTTTTTTTTTAAATGCTAGATAATATAGATTATTATCCTATTTCAGGGAGTAAATTTGTTTTTTTGAATTGTTCATATTTCAAAGTTTCGGTTACCTTCATTTTGTTTTTGGACAATAATAATAATATATTGTACCATTTCGCACCTAAATACAAGCAGTGGTGCTGAGCCGTGGTCGTTCTTAGCATTGGGATGTCTATTAGATCTTTTGTTTCGACATCTATGAGAGCACGTATAATATAACGAGCGTCGCGTTTAACCTTATATATGTCAACATTTACAATGATTTGACTCTATAAAATATAGAGTTTACTTACATAAAAAGTACTAGCTTCAACACTATTTCAGCATTGTGATGCTACATTTACAAATGTTTTATGTTGATGAAATGACTTTTAGTACTATGTTTCACTGTTTTTGTGCGGAGCGAATTGAAAGTTTGTTATGTTGAAAGAATTACAAACTATATACTATAGTTAGTTACCTTTTTCTTTAAAAATACCGCCTTAACCTTATTTCATTCATTTCCTGCAAGTTAACAATGCTTAACATCATAGTAACTTCAAAACTTTATGATCGATGTTGTATCTCTATGTTCCCAAATGAACATAACTAATGTGGCCACACATAATTAAGTTGGCACTAAGGTGCCCTTAATGTCTGTTTGAAAAAGCTCTCCCTAAGCCCTTTAAGTTTATTTCTGGAAGGGTTTAGTTGGTTGAAGACCCTCCATGTATTAAAACTAAACGGCATGTTGATACAAGTTAATTTCACCTTATTTTAAACTGACTGCGCTTAAAGTGGAACTTAAGTAGTTGGCAGACCTATGCCACGTTTTGCGCAATGGATAGGCAGACGTTTAGTTAAGTTACGCATAAGTTACGTAAATGATATTCTGATATGCACTTCTTACTTTGCACAAAAACAATTTATTAGTTTTTGATTCACTTAATCGTGCCATCGGGGTACATCGCCAACTGCCCATATTTTCGTTTTATAAATATTTCTGTGCATTTCACATATATCCTCTGTATCTTTCCAAATCATCTTAGCAACGTTTCTTTTAACCCAACTGACCTATAACAATTGCTTTACAAGTTAAATTACGGATACGTTACAACAGTTGGGTATTTGTTGCAGGTACTGGACCCAGGCTCAATATCTAAAAACCGGGAAAAACCAATTACTCGTTGAAAAACTTCACAAAAAACATCCCAGTACGTCTGCATTTTTAAATAATTTGTCGCATCACGTTTAATACGGTGTACAAGATTACGATGTACTCCTGGATTCTTCCATGAATTTAAACACATCTTTGAAAGTCAAATATGAATTTTAATAACAATAATGAATTTTATTCACTCATTCACAGACTTTTACACGTGCCTTTGAATTATATAAATTATAATAATGAATTAAATATTATTAAAACTATCGCCAATAACAACGGATACAAAAGCGAAACTATTGATAGGCTAATAGAGAAAAAGGATAAAAAACTTACATTAACAATCATTTCACAAGGCCTTGAAAATAAAAATGAAAAAGATAGTAATAAACAATGGGTTAAAATCCCGTATATTGGTGAAATATCAACAAAAATATCTAGATTAACCAATAATGATAAATGCAAAACAGCTTTTTATAATGTAAACTCTCTAGGTAGAATTTTAATTAACAACAAAGATAAGAGAGAAAAACTCGAGAACTCGGGCGTTTACCAAGTGAACTGCGCTAACTGCCCAGCATATTACGTTGGTCAAACAGGGAGATCTTTCAAAACCCGTATTAAAGAACATTTTACAAATTGGGTAAATAATAAAGGCGAATTGTCAAATGTAGCATCACATTTATTAGAAAACAAACACTCGTTTGATAAAGACAGAGATGTTAAAGTCCTCCATACTTGCAATAAAGGCCATAAGCTTGATAGATTAGAATCTTTAGAAATTACTCGCTTAATCAATAAAATAGACCCTAACTTTGTAATGAATAAACAATTAGAATCATTTGCCAAGTCTCCGCTCTTGTATCCATTGTAATTTAAAAAATAAACATTAATTTAATAAAACGTAACGAAATAACAAGATTACTAAATACATACATAGAACAAAATTTCTTTAGATTTAATAATAACTATTACATCCAATCTAGTGGGTTAGCTATGGGGAGCCCGATTTCACCGGTCTTGGCTGAATTTTTCATGGATTATATCGAAGAATCCATCGAAAAACTAAAATCGTTTAATAAAGTGGCCTTCTACCGTAGATATGTAGATGACATTCTGATTATCTGGACAGGAACAAACAGACAATTAGATATTTTTCTAAAAGAAATCAATAAAATTAACAAATCAATCCAGTTCACAATGGAAATGGGGGGTAATAAGATTAACTTTCTCGACATAGGTATAGAAATCATTAACAATAAATTAGAATTTTCAATTTATAGAAAACCTACATATAGTGATAATATCATACACAATACATCTAGACACCACATTTCACATAAATTATCAGTATTTTATTCACTCATTCACAGACTTTTACACGTGCCTTTGAATTATATAAATTATAATAATGAATTAAATATTATTAAAACTATCGCCAATAACAACGGATACAAAAGCGAAACTATTGATAGGCTAATAGAGAAAAAGGATAAAAAACATACATTAACAATCATTTCACAAGGCCTTGAAAATAAAAATGAAAAAGATAGTAATAAACAATGGGTTAAAATCCCGTATATTGGTGAAATATCAACAAAAATATCTAGATTAACCAATAATGATAAATGCAAAACAGCTTTTTATAATGTAAACTCTCTAGGTAGAATTTTAATTAACAACAAAGATAAGAGAGAAAAACTCGAGAACTCGGGCGTTTACCAAGTGAACTGCGCTAACTGCCCAGCATATTACGTTGGTCAAACAGGGAGATCTTTCAAAACCCGTATTAAAGAACATTTTACAAATTGGGTAAATAATAAAGGCGAATTGTCAAATGTAGCATCACATTTATTAGAAAACAAACACTCGTTTGATAAAGACAGAGATGTTAAAGTCCTCCATACTTGCAATAAAAGCCATAAGCTTGATAGATTAGAATCTTTAGAAATTACTCGCTTAATCAATAAAATAGACCCTAACTTTGTAATGAATAAACAATTAGAATCATTTGCCAAGTCTCCGCTCTTGTATCCATTGTAATTTTCATAATAATTTCGATGTTAAAATATGTAGTTAGGTTAGACCATCCCTACTTCAATGTAAACATGTACCCCTTCAATAAGTAACTTTGTAATTAATAAGCTATTAGTATTAGTTGCTAAGTCCCTACTTTCTTAATTCCTATAATAATTTCTCAAATGTAAACATGTATATTTTCAAAAAGCAAATATAATCCCATCATAAATAATGATTTGACATTAAAATTAGGTCATTAATAATGCATATTACCTGTGAGGTTTTTTCCCTAATAAATATTGAAATGAGCTACAAACCCAAGGTAATTAGCTTACTGGATTTACCAAATATTTAGAAATTCGACAATCTTAAACGACTTAGTAACAAATAAAATTGATTAAAACCCTATAAACTACCCCTCTCCCCCCTCCCCCATATGTTGTGTATATAAACCGTAGACTAAGAATTTTGTGTACCAGTCTGAAGATGGCTTTGACGAGCTGAAACCGGTTACGGTCAAAATAAAATTAAGTGGAATAAAGTTTTTTATTTGTTTTATTATAATATATTATAATGGAATTCCACCACGAATTATCGGTCTCAAAAATAGAAATATTAAATATGAAAGATTTTTAGATAGTGGCCGGGCCTCTTTGAGAGGAGGTCACAGAAGGAGCGCAGGAAAGGGACGCATATAGGTTTCTTGTCGAGGTGATGGTTACCGATCGAGGATCGAATAGGACAATGGGAAGAAAAGGAAATGAGACTCCTCCCCTCTCTATCGGTTTTTCCAATCGAAAAAAAACTCGTCTCATTAAATATTTCTTTGAATTTATCATCTATTATTTCTCGTGTTCAAATTACTCAGTTCTGAAATATTTAACTAATCAAATAATAAATTAATTTGACGTTTGATAAAGGGTTGATATTAATCACATTACCAAAGGCGATAGTTGTGTCGCAAAGGGTTAACTTAAGATTGTTTGAGGCAAAACCTAATTTCTAAAGACCCAAACTTCTAATAATTCAATTTCTATTGTTTGCCTTTATTATCTCACTGAATTCACTTAATTTGATTAATCTTCACTAAATCATTTTGCCACTTTAACATGCGGCTTTTGCCAAAGATGAAAAAACTGTTTGGATGTGGTTAGGAAAATGAGAGATCTGAAAAGCATTTTTTTTTAAATATATCTAATAGATTAGTTGAGCTTTACATTGAATCAGGTTCACCTGTGCTTTTAACAATGAGAGGAACGCATACAGATCCTGTTTCATACAAAATTTGATTTTAAATTGTAGGGCTAAAATACCCAATGATACTTTTTTGTAATCAATAGGTATATTATATCTTTAATCCCCTGGAGATTTTTTTTTATTAATTGTAAATTATAGGCTATAAAAGATGTCAAAGTTTCCCGATTTTAGAGGGTACGCAGGTATTTTACATTGAAAATATGTATAGAAGTGGGTTTTTTTAAAACTCTTTCCGTATGAAGATAAAGCGGTACTGTAATCGCGCTTATGGAATTTATTTATTTATTTATTTATTTATTTATTTATTTACGGACAAATAGTCCATTAACAACATATTAATTACACGAATAAGTTTTATAAACAGAGATGACAGTGAAAGGAGAGCATATATAAATGAGGAGCGAAGACAATAACAATGACAATAATAATATAAAAGTAAGAATGGGAGATAATAATAAGTCAAAGCATGAAGATGGTTCAAAGGGCATTAGAAATTAGACATTGCGTATTGACTGTCGAAAGTCATTTAGGCATATACCACAAAATTCAATGCTTTGACTTGACAGTGAGTTGACAAGTCTCGACATTCTGGACAAAGGAGAATGGTATCCATAATTGGTAGAATGTTGATTGACGAACAGCAATTCATTATTTCGGAGTCTACGGGAAGGGATGTTGAATTGGATAAGTTGCAACAAAGCAGGTGAGTCTGTAATACCATTGATAATCTTAAATATGCAAATCAGATCAGTGTCCCTTCTACGTTTCTCCAAAGAAGAAATGTTTAAAGTTTGTTCAACTTCATCATATGAGTACTCTCCTCTTTCAAGACCCAATCTCCAAGCGATTCCTCGTAGGAAGCGATGTTGTACGGATTCTATGTGACAGATGTGGACAGCATAGAAAGGAGACCAAATAACACTAGTGTATTCAAGGTGAGGGCGAACTAACGAGCAGTAAAGAGTTTTAAGGGTACTTATATGTTTAAAGTCAGAGGTTATTCTATGAACGAAGCCAATACAAATCTCAAACGGGATATTGTGACATTAAAATGATAGGATATATTATATTCATTTTGAGTTACACAGGAAGATTGAGTTGGTCTCCGCAACGGAGCAATATTGAAAATCTCACTTTTTCTTCTTCGTATGGTGGAGAAGAGTATTTGGAGGTCAAAGTGGGATGTTGAGGATATTTAGCCAGTCGACAGCATCGGGAGATACGTGAAACGTAACCCCGGGACACGGTGAAGCGGACATTGAATAATATATCCACATTCACGCAATTTTGAATTCTTTAGGTCCTATTTATGCTTTATATAAATACGACTGCTGTGCCTGCACTCTCAATATAAATAATTAATTTTGCTATCTTTGGCTGTTTTTCCGGTTGTATTTCATAAGTTTAATTTATCCGCTAATTTATTAAAGTTAGGGGATAACCTGCGGCAGTAAATAAGCCTAAACCGCTATACGCGGTAGCCCGACTCGCCCGGGAAAAAAATAACTAACTGCCGACACATGGTCCTGAGCGGGGTTATAAATAAGGGGCAAAGTCGCGGATGTTAGAGTTGGCGTAGATCCCTCAGTGACGCGAATAGAAAATAATTTCTGCAATGTCGTGGAAGCAAGAAAGAACTAAATATTTTAGTTGTTTTTGTGAGAAGTGGTGCAGTTTTTTTCACAATTGATATAATTTTTTAGAAAACTTTTTTATTTCAATCTTATTATTTTAAATTCTTACACTCCTTTCATCCCGCAGTCGCTCTACATGCCCAAACAATATAAGCGGCCCTTTCTTAATTTTACTCATTACGCTTACACCAGCCTTGCACTCTTTGCGGATCTCCACATTTTTCAAACGATCATACATGGTTTTACCACTCATACGCCCCAGGGATCTCATTTCTACAGCATTCAGTCTACTTTCATCCTTTCTCTGCCAGTTCCATACATCAGGACAGGTACCAGCACTCCATTGTGGACTGCTAGGTTCACTTCTTTGGATAATTTTTTGTTAGCCAACTGCGTTCTTCAGTCCTCCATTAATGGAGTTACCTGCATTTCAAAAACGTAGAATTGTTTTTTAATTAGAATATTTATTCAGCTGTCAAGCTGCTTATTGTTTTTTAATTAGAATATTTATTCAGCTGTCAAGCTGCTTATTGTTTTGCTTATCGAGGAAATTGACTGTTAAGTGCCATAATTATCATTTGCTTGGCGTTTGATTCTAACGAAACGTGACGATAATAAGAATCATACATTATTATATTACATAGTTGACTGAGCGTAGCGAAGTTCTGTTTTAACTCTACTGTTTGGCATTTCATCTGCCTGTAAATTTGTTCCCTTTCCAGTTTCGAAAGTCTGCCTCATCCACTTTATTATTCAAGCGAGCCTTAATAATAATAAAATAATAATAATAATTGGATGACTTGTATAGCGCTGTTTTTGTGCAAAATCACCTCAAGGGCGCTGTACTTACTTTGAATAGATGGCTAACTTTGGCTAGGAGTCGCCGAACCTCGGTAGTGTGCAGTCGTGTTTACCAGTGCTCTGTGTTTGACGGCTTACTTTGACGGCGGCGCGGCGTACAGATAAGATTTATTTATTGTTACCGTTTCGTATCATTATCATTATCATTATTTTTGTTTGTGTTATTGGTTTGCGACGAAGTTGCGTGTATTATTTCTATCATTTATTATTTCTAAAATAATAATTATTGTTTATTTTTTTTTTAATTTGTTGAAATGGAGGAAGATGAAAATCGACCTCCGGACCCTGAGCCCATTTCTAATATTGTAGACGACTACGATACTGATGATACCCAGACTTCTGTAACCCTTCCTTCACGAAAACGACGTCCTCCGCTTTGCCTTAATGTACCTCCTAAAATTAAATCTCTTTCACAATCAAACGAAGCCCCAATCTCTCATGGAAGTTATAATGATACAATTCCTCCAGAAGCAAAAGCCATTGAGCTTATGTATTCTATTTCATCTTCAGCTCCATTTATTGTCAATGTCCAAAGGACTGAACAGGGGAAAATAATTCATCCCCTGGATTTTGGTAAATTTATTTTTAGCTCAAAACTCAATAACCTCGGTATTATAAATGGATCAATAAAACCGGAAGGTCGATACAAACAATCCATAGAATTTAAATCAGCCACATTAGCTAATGATTTTGTTAAAAAAATAGGTTCTCTTTCAAATAATAAATTTAAATCTTTCATACCTACATTCAATTTAACCAGAATGGGCAGAGTAAGAGGTATCCCAACCGATCTATCAGAAACAGAAATAGTAGATGCTCTTAATGACTCTCAATTAACTCCAAAAGTTTTAAAAGCACGTCGTTTGAATTTCAAGGATACTTCCACCGGCACCACTATATGGAAACCTTCACAATCCGTTGTTATTACTTTCGAAGGTCAAACATTACCATCCCGTGTATTTATTTATTATAACGCTCTTCCCGTTGAAATATACAGATTCCCGACTATCCAATGTTTCAACTGTTGCCGTTTTGGCCATTCAAAACCTATTTGTCGTTCCCCTCCTCGTTGTTTCCATTGCGGAGAGGATCATCCCTTTGAACAGTGTCAAAATACAACGAATAACCCTATTTGTATTAATTGTAAGGGCAACCATACTGATGTTAGTGTGGCCTGTCCAGAGTTATCTAGACAGAGAAATATCAAACAGTCAATGGCTGCAGACAATATTTCTTACTTTCAGGCCTCTAAATTATTCGCTCCTACAAAAAAATCTTTTGCAGAGATAACGTCTAACGCTTCTCTCTTTCATTTTTCTCCCCCTAAATCCCCTCAATCATCTTTCCACGAAGAAACAATTTTCAAACCGATAAAATCTAATCCAAAATTTATTCCTTCTTTCGATAAAAAACTACATAATGAACTTTTACTTAACCCGAATGGGAATAATAAATCCCAGGCTCCCAATGGGACTGCCTTAAAAAACTGTTCCACTTCCGATATCTTCCCTAAAGTCACGATTGAAAATTCTTCTTTTATTCAAACTTTAATTACCCTATTAATTACGATCCTTTCAAATAACAATAAAGTACCGTCCAACGCTGCCGATTATATGAAATCTTTACTCTCTAGCCTTCCCGATGTATCCGCAAATGAGCAAAATACTTCAATGGAATAGTAGAAGTCTATTCGCCAACAAAATTGATCTTGTACAGTTACTTGATGAACATAATATTTCAGTTGCTGCCATCTCCGAAACGTGGTTAAAACCCTCATACCAATTTAATATTCCTGGATATCATTGTCTAAGACATGATAGACTGGATGGCAAAGGTGGCACTGCTCTTATTATACATAATTCTATCCCTTTTAAACAAATTATTTTCCACACTCTCTCCAATAATTTTCAGATAGTAGCTGCTGTTATATCTGATATTACATTACTATCAATATATATCCCTCCCTCTACAATTTTTGTTGAAAACGAATGGTCAACATTTATATCCCAGATTCGTCCCCCGTATATGATACTTGGGGACTTCAATGCTCATTCTCGAACAAACCGTTCTGGCCATAATCTATTAGATTTTATGGATACCTATAATTTATGTATACTAAATGATGGATCTCCAACTCGTTTCACTGCCCCTCAACATCGGAAAAGTGCAGTCGATTTATCTCTTTGCTCATCTTCGGTGATTCCCATATGTTCTTGGAACATTCTTAAAGATCCCTTTTCCAGTGACCATTTTCCTATAATAATTACCTTCCACCATCTATCTTCCACGCATTCCTTTTTGATAAACAATAGTTTTAAATTTAAAACGAAAGACGCGAATTGGAGTAATTTTTCTTCAGAATTAGACTCCATTGTTCAAGAATCTAAGTCTTCCCTTGTCAACACTAGTTTACAATGTGAATTATTTCCTAAAATGATAATAAAAGCTGCAGAAAAAACACTTAAAAAACGTAATCTTAACATTAAGATAAAACATTCCACCCCATGGTGGGATGAAGAATGCACTAGTGTCGTTAAATCCAGAAGAGAAGCAATTTCCATTTTCCGTAAATGTATGTCTTTCGAAAATTACCTTTCTGTGAAACGCGCCCAGGCAGAAGCGAAACGCGTTTTGAAAAACAAAAAGCGGTCTGGATGGCGAAAATTCTGTGAACGCTTGTCTCCTGAATCTCCCCAGTCATCCGTATGGTCCAATTTAAAAAAATTCGGTTCATCATATACTCCGCAGCGTTCTAAACATATTCCAGAAGAAATTATTATAGGTTTTGCTGATAAGATAGCTCCTCCGTCAGTTGCCAGATGTGAGGAAATGCCTTCCTTTATTTCTTATCCATCTCACTCTAGCTGGCTGGACTCTCCTTTCTCAATAAGTGAATTAAATTGAGTAATCAATTCCCTTCCAGACTCTTCTCCTGGCCCTGATGGAATCTTATATAGTTTCATTAAAGCATTCTCAGACATGTCGGTTGAATATTTTTTTATCCCTAATTAATTACATGTTCGAAACGGGATTTATTCCGGAAGTCTGGAAAGTTCAAAAAATCCTTCCGATTTTAAAACCTGGCAAAAATCCATCTGAAATCTCATCCTATCGTCCTATTGCTCTTTCGTCATGTTTAATGAAAGTAGCAGAACACTTGATAAAGAACAGATTGGAATGGTTTGTTGAAAATCACAGAATTATCTCTCCTAATCAATATGGCTTCCGGAAAAAGAAATCAACCATAGATAATTTAAGTGTATTAACAACAGACATCCGTATATCTCAGTCCCTTAATTCTTGCACTCTGGCCACATTTCTTGATCTTTCGTCAGCTTACGACGATGTATTAATTAACATTTTGAAAGAAAAATTAATTAAAATAAAAATTCCCTTAAAACTAGTTCAATTTATTATTAATTTACTAACAGACAGATCCATTATTATCCACTTTTCTTCAAAAACTATAAATCGCAAACTATGGAAGGGGTTACCTCAGGGGTCCGTAATCAGTCCATTATTATTTAATATATATATAAGTGATTTAGACAGTGTAATTCCTTCATCTATCAAGCGACTTTATTTTGCTGATGATTTCCTTATATATTTATCACACAAAAATCTATCGCGCGCTGCGAAGGAATTGAATTTGGCTTTACATAATATTAAAGTTTGGTTGTTGACAAATGGGATGAATTTAGCTACGTCTAAAACCAAAGTAGTGGCTTTTACGCGCAAAAGAAAAATACCCCCCTTTTCTGTCTGCTTTGATAATGTCCCTCTTCAAATCGTTAAGCAAATTAAATTTCTTGGACTACTTTTGGATCATAAACTTTCCTGGCTCCCGCATATTCAGAACATTTCGGCTAAGTGTGAAAAGGGGCTAAATATTATGCGAGCTGTTTCCAGAGTGTGGTGGGGATCTCATCCTACTACTCTTAAATTAATGTATGGTGCTCTAGTGCGAAGCCATTTGGATTATGGAACATTTCTTTTTGATCCTCTTCCTAAATATTTGGACAAAAAACTTGAAAGAATTCAGTCCAAAGCGCTCAGAATAATTATTGGAGCGATGAAATCTTCTCCAATTAATTCTCTCCAGGTAGAATGTGTTGATCCCCCCTTAATTTTAAGGAGACAATTCCTAGCTGATAAATATATTTTTAAATCTTTTTCTATATCTCGTCACCCTTTAGAACAAAGCCTTGATTATTTGTCCAATTACTTAAATAACGAAAAAAGATCGACAGATAAAAATCGACTTCCTCTCCTTCTAAAAAGTTTTCTTTCATTCAAATCTCTGTCTTCTTCCCTCCAAAATCTACAAAAAGATCCTATCCTTCCTATTTTCACCATCCCATTTGATTCTATCAATTATATCCCCAACGTTATAACTTCAGACTTCCGAACTGATATTTTAACCTCATCTAATCAAAATGTTGAGGAAAAATTTAAAAACATTACATCTTCTAAGTTTCCAGAATTTTCTCTCATTTACACAGATGGTTCTAAGTCTGATAACAAAGATTGTGGAGCTGCGGTACACATTCCCGAATTCGATTTAGATTTGTCTTATAAATTGCCTAAAGAAGTTTCCATATTTACTGCAGAATGCTTCGCAATTGAACAAGCTTTGAGCCAAATCCAGCTTTTCAATATTCGACGAGCCTTACTGTGCACTGACTCACTAAGCGCAGTGTTGAAAATTTCCTCAAATATCCATAAACCAGAAGACTATATTATTTATAATATCAGAAACACCCTTAAATCTTTAAATGAATTAAATTTCGAGACAATATTGGTTTGGGTCCCTGGCCATTTAGGAATTGAGGGTAACGAGAAAGCCGATTCTCTAGCTAAACTTGGAACAATTTCTGGCTCTAATCCTTTAGATTTTAGAATTCCTATCTCTGACGTCATCCCAATTCTTAAATCCAACATGATTCGCTCCTGGGAAGAAAATTGGACTAATACGAAAACCCGAACTGGTGCTTTTTATGCTGGAATACAAAATCATATTCCAAGTAAACCTTGGTTCCACGGCAAGAAAAAATCCAAAAGATTTATATCCTGTATCTCGAGAATGAGAATTGGTCATTGCTCCATTGCATCCCATTTGTTTAAAATCCGGGTCCTAGATAGTCCACTCTGCCAGTGCGGCATGGAAAATGAGACTCTTGATCACGTTTTCTTTAATTTTAAAAATCATTCATCCTTCAAAGGCATTTATCGTTTACTTATAAAAATCACCCACCAATCTCCCCTTAGTATTCCTTATTTACTTTCTCTCAACAATTCTCGCATTTTCTCAGTTCTATACGAGTTCATAGACTTGAATGACTTCAATATTTGAGATTTCCTATTCCCGTATAGATTTCCCATAAAATTATAACCATCTCCCTTAACTTTAACGGCACATAGCACTCTCTTTAGGGTGAATTGCCTAATACAAAAAAAAAAAAAAAACTTTGGCTAGGTCACTAACTTTAATAAATAGTTGATAGATTTGTGTTTCCGAAAATCTTCTGTATCCACTTTATTATTCAAGCAAGCCTTACTTTGAATAGATGGCTAACTTGGGCTAGGTCGCTAACTTTGATAAATAGTTGATTGATTTGTGTTTCCGAAAATCTTCTGCATCACTTTATTAATCAAGCAAGCCTTACTTTGAATAGATGGCTAACTTTGGCTAGGTCGCTAACTTAGATAAATAGTTGATTGATTTGTTTTTCGGAAAATCTCCTGTAGACTATGGACAATTTGTATTATTCCTTATTTGAAATGAAAAAAATAAATATATTGTATGGTCTATAATGAATAGGTGAGTATGTAGGTACCTACTTAGAAATCTTATTATTTCAGAATATTTTTTACATTTGTTAAATAAGAGAATATTAAAAACATACTGTTCTGTCTATGAACTGTTCACAGAACTATCAGTTATTTTGTAGACAATTATTTTGCTCCTCCTATTTTGTTCTATAGTGAAAATTTGATTTATGTAGAAGATAATACTTTACGATTATAACTAGCGACCTCCGTGGTAGCATAGCTAGAAGTAACCAGATGGGTGGTGTTTATTTTTACATAATATAGATATGTATAAGGCGTTGCTTTATCTAGTACGGCAGCCACAATAATACTCTAACGATCATAACTAGCGACCTCCGTGGTAGCATAGCTAGAAGTAACCAGATGGGTGGTGTTTATTTTTACATAATATAGATATGTATAAAGCGTTGCTTTATCTAGTACGGCAGCCACAATAATACTCTAACGATCATAACTAGCGACCTCCGTGGTAGCATAGCTAGAAGTAACCAGATGGGTGGTGTTTATTTTTACATAATATAGATATGTATAAAGCGTTGCTTTATCTAGTACGGCAGCCACAATAATACTCTAACGATCATAACTAGCGACCTCCGTGGTAGCATAGCTAGAAGTAACCAGATGGGTGGTGTTTATTTTTACATAATATAGATATGTATAAGGCGTTGCTTTATCTAGTACGGCAGCCACAATAATACTCTAACGATCATAACTAGCGACCTCCGTGGTAGCATAGCTAGAAGTAACCAGATGGGTGGTGTTTATTTTTACATAATATAGATATGTATAAAGCGTTGCTTTATCTAGTACGGCAGCCACAATAATACTCTAACGATCATAACTAGCGACCTCCGTGGTAGCATAGCTAGAAGTAACCAGATGGGTGGTGTTTATTTTTACATAATATAGATATGTATAAGGCGTTGCTTCATCTAGTACGGTAGCCGCGATAAGAAAACGAGTGTTTTACTATGGATTTCGATACTACCCTTCTTGTGTTTGCCATCCTTCCTGTGGTATTCCAACGAAGCTGCTGAAACTTAAAATAGTACATGAACGTGTGTATTTTTTGTTTAAATACATAATTACACACAATTTTATATAAATTACAGGAAAAGAAAATACATCTAGAAATAAAAATACCTACAGAATACGTTACGTTTTGATGTAAACCACCTCACTGGGTGCACCCGCTCCAAGGTAGCAATAATGGTACTACAAGGTAATGATATTACAAGGTAATGTCTTCATTTTTTCACCGCACATTTTTATTGGCAACTATCTTTATGTATGATCACAAGATTCAACCCGAACTAAATGCAATCTAGACAGCGTCTTTTTAGATAAACCTATCTTATTTAGACAATGTTGGTAGTTCTTATTCTAAGTATGATACAGTTAAAAGTGACCGAGGGGGATAGGGTCCCATTAGCTCAGTTGGTAGAGCAGTGTCCCGGATTCGAGTTCGAGTCCTAGATGTGACCGTATCCTTTTCTGATTTTTCTGTTTCAGATTTTCGTTTAGAAATCGCTAATATTGTCTTCAATAATTAAATATTACAATTTGAGGTTTTACTTAATAAAGTTATTCCGAAAAATGAATACAAAATGGTTAAGTCATTTACACACACAAGACTGCTGTACCTGGAGAAAAAATTCTACCTACCTACTTAATAGTCTACCTCTCACTGCTCGCATACACGGCAGTTTTCGTCCGCCAGCCTCTAAATACTCAAACTATCACCGATGCGACAGCACGAATGATCAAGACGCGATAAAACGTGTAATGTGGAAAATGGTTTGTGTCATGACATAATAAGTGAACCAATAATTCGCTTTTCCTCTCCGCTATCCATATTTCCTCCCCGGTATGATAGTTATACAAATATACACACACTTTCATAATGAACGGTCCTTCGATAACACATCATAAATTAATAAATTTAAAATGTTATTTATTGGAACATGCTGTACATGCACATGCAAGCAATGCACCTGTGTGAGTGTTTGTTCGTATCAGCTCAGGCTACGTTACTTATACCTTGAAAATTAATAATTAAATTTTTAATGTATGCTTGTAGCAGTGGGGCTCGTACGTGGCGTTGGACATCCTGGAAGAAATTAATTTGATTAAATTCATGAATTAAATGATAATCGTATTAGGGTTTATGCGGCTCGCGCCATTGCGCAGCCATACGCGGTCCATGCTTCCAAAAACCCTGCATTGGGGACAGCTGCCTTGGTAAATGTTTTTAATTCGCTATTCAATTAGCAGCGCAGTTTTTGCTTTATGACACTGATGAATTTCAAGCCAATTTATGTGATTTAATTTTTCCATTAACAGAACTTACTGGCTATGGTGATTCCTCTTTTAGAGATGATGCTGATCACCAAGTAAATTTATATTTGATGGGTAGTTAAATAACACTGGTGTAGGTAGAATTATTATTAAAGAATTATTAATGACCGTCAATCATTGTCAAATAACTTCTTTAAAGTTTTTATTGATGCCAAGAGAACATTTTTCAACTAAATGTAAGCAAATCTCTAAGGACGGGTTGTTTCGGAGAATTTGAAAAATTCATCAAATTTCAACGTTCATTTTCTGGTTCTGTGAAAGTCCTATTCAAGTTCTGTGATTATATCGTTATAGGTTGGTTTCTTGAAAGAACTGAAATAAAAACTGAATTTGATAAAATCTTTCACAGAACTAAAAAATCAACTTTGAAATTTGAAGAATTGTTCAAATTCTCCGAAACAACCCGTCCTAAATATGTGATTTCATAGAAAATTATTCATTTGTGATTACTCCATCAATAATATGGTGCTAACAACTACTGTAATCTAGGTAAATGGTTTGAGTGTATACTTTGATCAAAACTAAGAACGGGTTGTTTCAGAGAATTTGAACAATTCTTCAAATTTCAATGTTCATTTTCGGGTTCTGTGAAAGTTCTGTTATTATATCATTATAGGCTAGCTGTTTGACAAAACTGAAATAATAACAGAAGTTGAAAAAATATTTCACAGAACTTCAAAATTAACTTTGAAATTTGAAGAATTATTCAAATTCTCGGAAACAGCCCGTCCATGTTATTAATCACATTGAAATTACATAAAAAAAGTTTGAAAATGTTGGGTTTTGTATTAAGAATATGCAGCCAATTTAAACTTTTTCAAACCCTAAAATATTGTACATGTTAGGAGTCTAATAATCGAGTACAACTCAACAGTGTGGGCATCAAGAAAAGCTATTCATTCACCCACGAATGAAACAATTTAAAATATATTTTCTAAGTTTATTAACTTCAAAGTCGGTACCATAAGGGAATATTTCAATTATAATTAACTACCGTGTCAACAAAATTTTATAAAACTATCCGAACGTAAAAATAACTAATGACTTAACTTGTTTATATAAAATCATAAATTCAGCAATTGACAGCTCCAACACGGTATCACAATTGCGTACTCCCTTTCGCCCTATACAGAATCTGGGTAGTTAATATATGGATATTGTTGACATATTTCATATATAAACAGGTCTTATTAGAATTTATATCGGAAAGCTGAAAAAAAAAAATACTTACATAAACTGCCTAGATCTACTTCGACTTATTTAATTTATTTATTGTACTATGTATTCCCAATCTACTATTTTGTCATCTTGCATGGTGGAGTATTATGTTTTTGTGATGTTATGCTCATTTAGATGTTATTTGTGTTAAAAAATAAAAATAAAAACATGTAAAATCCCAGCTGGGCGTGAAATTCAAAATAAATATATACTACTAACGGGTTTTCCAATAAGAGGTGTTATTTTGATATTCAATCGTAAAAGATCAATGGTTTCGTTGCTTGTGTGGCACGTAGCGCCGTCTTGTTGAAAATAAATGTTGTCCAGATCAATACCATCCAATTCCGGCCATAAAAAAATCATTAATCATCTCTCGATAGCGATCCATTCACCGTAACTGTTGCTCCAGCCTCATTTTCGAAAAAGTAAGGTCCAATGACTCCGCCGGACCATAAACCGCACCAAACAGTCACACGTTGAGGATAGAGAGGCTTTTCAACAATAACTCTTGGGTTTTCCGAGCCCCAGATGCGACAATTTTGCTTGTTGACGAAGCCACCGAGGTGGAAATGGGCCTCATCACTCAAGATAATTTGCATTTGATTCACTCAAGTGAATTTTAATAATTTCAATGCGTTGTTGAAGCGTGTATCGTTCCATTTTTATTAATGGCTTAGTTTTTACTTGTCAAATGTCAAAAAATGACAGCTTCAAAAGTAACATCTACCGAAATAGCGGGCTATTCAAAATAACACCATACAAATTGAAAATATTTCCCGCGTAAAAATAAATGCCGCCGACGGGAATTGAATCCTCAACTTCAATTCTTAGATATTCGTGTAAATATTTCAAGCGACTAATTATTGCTTATAATAATTTGTTATCCTTTGTGCTATGCATAAAAAAAACCATGTCTTATAAACATTAGTTTATCATTAAAAAAGTAGTATATATATATTTTTTTTAGGTTTTATGCCCATCCGGGCTTTTTTTTCCCCACTTCAGTTTGAATTATATGGCGATATCATGACGTACTTTAATGAAATATGATACCTGCATGTACCTAAGCATAATAGGTTTTTTTTCTATTTCGTTAAAACGCTTTAAAATTAAACGAAAATATTTGTTCCAATAAGCATACAACCATTAAATTTTATTCTAATTTAGTTTTTTTTGTTTTTCAGGTGAGTTATACAGCCATTATCTTGCAGTTGGAAAACGCTACGAGTTTCCGGTAATCTAAAAAACAATACAGCACCATTAACGTAGGTACTTTAAAAGTTTTCTATTTATTCTCTTTAACAAATTTTTCATTTTAGGCATAACAATAATTCGGTCTTTACCTACTTATAAAGTTTTTTCGGGCTATTAACTTCGGTAATGCTAGATTTTTTTTTGTTGAAAGTTAATGGGACTTTATGAGTTGATTGTTAAGTTTTTTTAATACTCCCTTGATATACGTGCCCTCAAATTAGCATTTGAAATGAGAATTACTACTATCGTTCATTTTGTGATTTGTACTACATGATAATTTATAATGTAGTAATTATATACGTATATATATATAATATGGCGATTCGGTCAATGTTAAAAAATAATTTTAAAACATACTTCACAATATACCTACAACCCGTTTCACTTCACTCCCACTACTGAATCAGAAATTATGGAAATAATAGCATCTCTCAAAAACAGTAACTCCACCGGAATAGATCACATCTCGGCAAAAATTATTAAACACCTCCAAAAATTTATCGCCCCCCCTCTTAAACACATAATCAACTCAAGCTTCAAAACTGGTACTTTTCCTAACTCCTTAAAACAGGCTACAATAATCCCAATCTTCAAAGCAGGTGACAAATTATCTGTAAATAACTACCGACCGATATCCTTACTAAGCACAATATCTAAAATTGTAGAAAAAGCTGTAAAACATAGACTGTGTAAGTTCCTCGAAGATAACAACATATTATCAGACAACCAATATGGCTTTCGCAAAGGTAGAAGTACATCTGATGCAATAGCTGCCCTCACGAAAATCGTTTCCTATAATCTTGACATTGGTCGCAAACCACTGGCTGTCTTTCTCGATCTTGCGAAAGCATTTGATACGGTCTCTCATTCCTTACTGCTAAAAAAACTACATCGGGTTGGAATAACAGGAGTAGCCTACACATGGTTTGAAAACTATCTAATGAACCGAACACAACAAACTCTCATCCACTCTGACAAAACACATATAAGCGAAAAATTACCTATGTCCTTTGGTGTACCTCAAGGCAGTATACTAGGACCAATTTTATTTCTTGTATACATAAACTCACTTTGTGCCATGAATATTGGAGGTAAAATATTATCATTTGCCGATGACACTGTTCTAATATTTGAAGATGTAACATGGGAATCAGTCACTAACAAAGCTAATAATGGTCTATTAAAAGTAAAACATTGGCTGGACACAAACCTCCTCACACTTAACATCGACAAAACCCAATATATGACATTTTCCATCCGCAAACATAATGTACCCAACAACTGCCCTAAACCTATTATTCACTCGTGTTCATTCAATTTACACACTCACGAAATCACACCTAATATAAATTGCACGTGTTCTACCCTTAAATCATCAAATGCAGTTAAATATTTGGGAATAATCATAGACAACCAACTACGGTGGGAAGCCCATATCAGTGACACAGTAAACAAACTTCGTAAACTCTGCCATGTATTCTGCTCCCTTAGGTCCATCCTTGATTTACAGACTTTAAGAAGCGTATACTTTGCCCTTTTCCAATCTATAGCAACGTATGGTATAGTGGGATGGGGTGGTTGTGCTGAATCCATTATTAATCCTATTATTACAGTTCAAAAACTAATTTTGAGAATTATATTTAAATGCCAACCTACCCATCCCTCTAATGAACTCTTTGCTAAAATCAGGGTCTTAGATATACGACAGTTATTTACTAAGGTAAGCATTTGTTACATACGAAAAAATAACCTACTGTTGGCTCCACAACACCAAGCTCACACCCGCTTTTCATCAAACCTGGGTTGCGTGGTTCCTCAAACTAAAACCTCTTTCGCTCAACGGCAATTCTGGTTCATCGCGCCTAAAATATACAATGCATTGAGTACCGACTTAAAGTCAAGTAATTCTATATCCATATTTACTGCTCGTGTACATCAATGGATATTTGAAAGGGGACGACCTTTCTTCAAAGATTATATGAGTTCCTAACACAAAAAAAAAAATTAAAAACTTCTTTTCCAACTTGTCTCATATCACGAAAATTAAAATTAAGTGTTGAACATAAACATGTTGTCTTATAGATAATACCTAAGTTATATAAACTTGCACACAAACAATTATATGCATTAAACAATCTACATTAATTATGTTTAAATTTTAATCTTAATGTTTGATATTTTTAATTTTTATTTGTATCTTTTTAATATACATATACTTTTTCTTTATTTTTCAGTTTACTATTAATTTTAATATACTTGTTTTTAGTTTTATTTATCATCAAATTTGTTTTTCTTTTTTTTCTTCTCTAATTCTTTCTTATGTTTCTATAAAATAGTATTTTTTAGTTCTTCTAAGTTATTTTTATTATTATTACTTCATTATGATTTATACTTACATACTTATGTTACTATAAGTATTTTTTAGTTCTTTTATGTCATTGTTATTATTATTTCATGTATAACTACCACAACACGGGCATTAGCCTAGTATGGTAGTTAAAAAAAATGTCTAAACATGTAACTTGTAAACATTTATTAAATAATAAAAAAATAAAAAAAATAAAAAAAATATATATCGTGTGAAGTTTAATGTGAATTAATGCAAATCTTGGAAGCGGAAATTAACCCACTTCCCGACATAGACGCAAATAGACTCGTTGTTAATAACAATAGATTCTGTCTATGGTGGCAGTCACGTACAAACACGCGGACTATGTCTTAACAGCGCAGTATAATATACGAAATAAATGACGGTCCTACCCGATCGGCGTTTGGCGAGGTTAGTAGAGTTGTCGACTTCAATTCCTGGGATGGTAAGTTCAATACTCAGTCAGACCATTTTTTTTTTAAATTTAAAAGACATTTAAAATAGATGTATTTTATTTTATGTAACGTAAAAAATCATTACGCCATGACTCACCGTTTGAGAGCTTTTGATGCCTTCAAAAGATCTCCATTTTTTTATTATTAATAATAATTGAAATAATTTCCCATCTTGTAACATTTCTGGATTAACACTTGAAAATTGATTAGTTTCGGTTAATTATTTTTCTTCAGGGCATTTCTTAGTAGAAAAAGACAATTATTGACATCAAAGAAATACTTGACAACATGTTAGTGTATGTGCATATTCACCTGACTAGCGACTGTTTGATTTTGGGTCATTCTGCCGGTACAAAAAAATTACTTTTTAATTGCAGTATTATAAAGTTCAATTTCCGTCTTGTTAAAATTATACAAATATCGTGTGAATTAGTGCCAGTTGCAAATCTTCTGTGTAATTATTTCGAATTGTTTGATTTCAATCAATGAGGTTAAACGAATAATTTAATTCAAAATTTCACCCAATTTCATCAATCTTATCTGAATACAGACCGTAAAATTGTGAAAATATAGTTTTATGATTGTTTTATGACAGGCTGGAAACAATCTCTATTTTTTACTACTTTTGTGTATAATCATTTATTAACTGAATCACAGTAACGATGAGTCATGACTCATTTTATTAAGAGCGGTAGCCACTGTACCAGCTCAATATTTTCATACGGCTCAAAGAGTCGGCTCGATTGAACGGGAGCCGTGAGCTCACAGCGTGTGAGCAATGAGAATATTATGGTCGCCCGATACGGCTTCCCTCTACGGCTCCCCCGCTACGGCTCCCCCGCTACGGCTCCCTCGATACAGCGCTCCCTATACGGCTCCCAGCGTAAGCGATAAAAATAAGATGCTAGTTAGTTAGCAGGTGAAGGTACATATATGACTCATCACCAGATCACTTGGTTAGCGTGATTTATAATAATTACAATAATAATGTTTGTTTAATCCCCTGCTCACCGACATCTTGCAGGGCAGCTTGGTGGGGTTTTGCAAATTAGATGGTTAATATATTTTCCGACTTCCAATCTTCCCAACAGAAAAATCTAAACCTTTCACACACTTTTCCACAAATGATCATCTAGTCAATCCACATTATACAAGTGTATTATATAAGCATTGTAAATAAAAAAACAATACAAGAACAACACATCAACTCACCAGAGATCAAATGGGTAAGTAATTCACCGACTCCAGATATTTTCATATCAGAGGGTTCGGCTCGGTAGAACTCCTAATTGGACCTATAAATCCTACTGATCCCTCAATATAAATATTTAAAAAATCTTTCGTAATCCTACATGTATTTAAAATGATTGTTTTTTTGCATTTTTATAATAATAATAATCCTGTACTTAATTTTATTTAACTTAACTTCCCTTTATTTTTGTAATATTTATTTTTTTGTAATACCTGCATCAACGAGCACCCCTGAGGTGATATCTCACAAAAGCGGCGCTATACAAATTGTCCAATAAATAAAATAAAATAAACAAATATTGGACAATTTGTATAACGCCGCTTTTGTGAGATATCACCTCAGGGGCGCATATAAATTCTTTGACAGAACTACTACGTCTAAATTTTGAATGAAAGAGTTAAGTACAATGCCAGTAGCCGAAATCACAAATGGTAATATTTTTATAGTCTGAGAATGCCAAATTCTTTTATTCTCATTTCCTAAATCTGTGTATTTTCTTATTTTTTCAGAAACATATTTTTGAATATTACAGGAATTTGGAATAGCGACATCAATGATATAAGTTATTTTTTTAAATGAAAATTAGGAAATAATAATAGTTCGGTTGGCGGTTCAACATGTTGTTCTATTAGTTATTCTGCAAATCGGATCGTGATTAGGTCATTTTAATTCAGTTAAACCGAGCGGTATTATTATTAGTGTAACATTTAATTGGTGAAAATATTAATAAGTGAAACGCTTCTCGATTATCCAAACCCTGAATATAAGTTTTTTAAAGTTGTTAATTTAATTGCAATTTGCGACCAGCCATCAATTTAAGTTTGTTTAAGATTACAAAATAATATGTACCTACGTCTTAGCCCTCTCCCTTATAGCTCGGTAACAAAGAATACAGGAGAAAATTAAGATAGAATTAGAAATTAAAATTAGTGTCTTCAGTACAAATTTGAATGGAAACAAATGTGCCACTGATTAAGTAACTTTTGGATTTAGACCATTTAGCACGCGGTCTATCTCTGTTACACTTGACTGAAATTGTATATCGCCGTCATATTTAATCTAGTAATTCCTGGCGAAACACAGTTTTGTATGGAAGTAAGTATAGGCCCAAATTGGGCTTAAATTTAGATGCCGGAACACGAACTCTAGTCACTTCTTGTGTTATTATTTATTATTCTATGGTCGGCAACACTAGTTTGAACGTTTATTAAATTGCTATGGTGAGTGTGGAAAATTGTAGAATTATTGTGTAGGCTGGATCACGGCTTGACGTATTTTGTCTCCCTCCTGTTTTTTTCTTGTGAATAACCGCGTTAGATTCCATTCAATCGGGATAAAAATTTGCCAGATTAATAGATTAAGTTTTAAATCTTGAAATTATTGTTTTTGTGCAGTTAATCTCCGAGAGCAATGTGAGCTTAAAATATTTTATTCGAATATCGGACAGTTTTAAGTGACACCAAAAGAAC